>NW_026892677.1:1890000-1907500 GCF_033815535.1 Pezoporus flaviventris | reverse complement strand
AGCCTTCCGTATACTGGAGGATAATAATGGCGGCAATTTAAAGTGATATTAAATGAGAATTAATAAAGGAATATTGAGTCACTTTGACTGCATTAAGCCCCGTGAAATGATTTCTTATCTCATTTTAACTTTCTGTCCACAGTTTAATGATTGATAAGCTTGGAATTTTTATAGAGGTAATCTAAAACTATATTTGATTGCTACATTGAATTAATAACAACAAACCCTTGTTTTGTGTTTATCAGCATATCAAGAGAGATGCCCCCTTTTGCTTTAATGATCCTAATTTGTATAATCCTTCTGCTGGATATTCTGCTGTGTTACATGTGCATTGAAACAGTGTTTTGACAGTGGTTTATTTGTTTTGTGAAGCACAGATATTCTCTGGGCAGTTTGTGCTTACGTGAGGTTAGTAACTTACTCAGTTCTAAAGCAGGTTAAAGAAAAGGTAGAAATCAGCTTCAAGAAAAACTGAAATTGCATTTAAATCCTAAAACTAAGATTGTAGTTAATTGTATCCCTTTTAAAATGACTCCTGGAGAGCTGCATGACAAAACTAAATGTTGGCTTGAGTATTCCCAGTTGGAAATGAAGTGACTAGATTAACTCTCCAACAACTATTGCTTCTGCCACCAATTCATGGAGCAACGTACCCCAGATTAAAACCCATCTAATGGGAGAGAGAACTTCTTGGAGGCTCTTTTAATCTCTGAGGTGGACAGAAGGAAAAGAAAGGAGGTTTTGAAGTTTAAGTCCGCTTTATCTGAGTGATTAATGTGTTTAAATGTGTTTCAGTGCTGGTTCTTTATTGCAGCTCTTTGTGCCCTCATCTCAGCCCGTTAGCATCCCTGCCCTCCTCTGGGCTGTGGAGCAATGTGGAAGGTCAGGACCTCGTGCCATATGCCTTATATAGAGATATATATACACACATACATACACATATATATAAAACAAGTTATTGGTCCTGCTCATTAACTTCTGCCTTTGAAATGCCATGTCAAGCCTCCCAAGGAGCTTGTGGTGCCAGTGTCCCCTGGACAGCTTCTCACCATGGTCCGGTGTGAGTTCCTGATGAAATTACAGGTGCAGGGGAATGCAGAATTAGAAACATATCTGATGTTGCAATACTCGTGAAGCTATAGCTTTGTTGATGACAGGACAATTCCGTTTTTGACAGTTTAATTTACTGTTGCCAGTGGACAAGAGCAAGAGGAGAACGTGGGGTTAGGCACCTGCCCCCTCGCACAGTGTTTCACATGCTAGGTTGCAAAATCATGACTCCCTCAACCTGTCGTGCTCAAATGAGAAGGTTTTCAGCTGGGGAAATGGAATACATCAGTGCAGGTAATATTGCCTGACCTCATAAAACAAAAGGAAAAATTGCAGATTCTGACAGCCATTATGAATCTTGTATCAGCATCCGAACGGCTCTGAGGCGAGGTGCAGCACATGTTTGTAATAGGAAAGGAAAAAAACCAAAACAGGGTTGCCACGTTGCCTCGCAATATGGAGCAAAAAATGACTTGTCAGTAATTCGTTCTGGGATGTTAAAGAGGCTGTTGAATTCACTGGTTACACACACAGCCAGCGTTTAGCCTCGAGCAGCATGCGGAAGGTGGTCTGCTCCACTTGGGCAGGGGCTGGGGTGGCAGTGGGATTAAAGGACCTCGTGTCTTAGGCAAGCTTTGTTGGTTCAGAAATCGCTGAGCCTTTCTAATAGCACACACCATGAAAGTGCAAGTCCTTTTGCTCCTAAACCAGGTAATTTTGGTTTTGAAAGCTTTTGGACTGCGACGTTTTCTTCAAAACCCTCAGTGTTACAGCATCGACTATACACCAATAATGTATACACAATATACACAATATATATTTCTATTTACAGAAGAAACTTTGAGTACAGTTGTTCTCTCCAATTTCATACTTAGTTTTCCTTAGCTCTTAATTTCTTTACTCATATTTCCTTATTTGATACTTTATCCATCTCATTCTTCTTTGGGTTTCTTTGTGTTCTTTAGTTTATGTGCATTGTCAGAGTGATTTAGTAAGGCAAGTTAGTTAAGGATGGAGTCAGTCATTAGACACATCTATTTGTATGCTACAGATGCTTGGAGCTTCTCGCAGACTTTTGTTGCTTGGGCTGTGGTTGATAATAAAGTAGTTCCGGGAAAAGTCTTGTAATGAGATTAGTTTGATGTGCTTTAACAATTTTTAAGTTTGTAGTTCCTCTTTTATCTAGGATTTTTTTAGGCTCTCAATGCTAAAGACTTCTTAATGCTGTTTTGAAAAGGCAAAGGCCATTACACCACTTGCCAGGTGGCGAGTTTTCTATTGTGCCCCCAGGTAACAGCAGATAAAGGTGCTTGTTCCTCTGCCCTTATACGTAAGACTGTTCCTCCCATGATTTTCCTATAGAGAACCACTTTAGACCTATAGCAGTAAGCTTTCAGCATCTTCTGCATCATCTGCTTATCCAAGTTTCCTTTTATTGGGGGTTTGTGGGTGTAGCTTTAGTGCTCGATGTCACTGCTTAGACCTGGACCGCACTGTAGCTTCATCTCATGCTGGCTGATAGAGAGCATTGCTCAGACTTTGCTCTTAGGGGAATAAAAGCCCTTTCTGCCTCAGCTAATTGGGCTGCTGTATGTGTGGGCAGGTTATCCTCTTCACCGGCCGCTGCACTGGTGTTTACCCTGTCTCCTCCTTACATGGAGCCTCTCACACGCCACCGCTCTCAGCCCCTTTGTGTTTGCTGGAACTCGAGTGCACTTGAATTAAATTGCAGCTCCTGAATGCGATGAGAGCAATGGGATGTTGAAGGAAAACAAAGCTGGTGGGGCAGGAAGGTCCATGGCATGCAGTGCTCGTGACCCACCAGGAGCCAGGCATCTCTATGTCCTCAGCCCCTGACCCCAGAAGGAGTACGGGGGAGGCAGTGGTAGGACACAATTTGAAAAGGCAAACCTAGGAAATTGGATTTATTACTGATATTGTCATCATCATCATTATTACTTGGTTTCATAGTTAAGATCTCAAAAATGTCTAAAACATTGACTTTTTCACTTGTGAGGAGCATCTGTGCAAACCAGTTGAAATACGTAGCATTAGTAATATCACCATTGCAGACTGGTTTGGGTTGGAAAGGACCTTAAAGCTCATCCAGTTCCAACCCCTGCCACGAGCAGGGACACCTTCCACTGGAGCAGCTTGCTCTAAGCCCTTGTGTCCAGTCTGGCCTTGAACACTGCCAGGGATGGGGCAGCCACAGCTTCTCTGGGCACCCTGTGCCAGCGCCTCAGCACCCTCACAGGGAAGAGCTTCTGCCTAAGAGCTCATCTCAGTCTCCCCTCTGGCAGGTTCAAGCCATTCCCCTTGGCCTGTCCCTACAGGCCCTCGTCCAAAGCCCCTCTCCAGGTTTTTTGTCCGCTCATATTTGCTTCTTTTACAAGTAGAAGCAGAGAGGGTTAGCGTACTGTGCTAGTGGAGTGGTAAGGAGAGTGTTAGGCACCTGAATGAAAAGGACAAATTGAGATTTGTGACACGGCAGCACATCACTGCAACTTTTTTAGTGATATTGTTTAAAATCACTGCACTTGTCCATTCAAACAGGAATAAGGCTACTAACTGTGACGGGCTTATGGCACCTTCTGTATCTGTAGTTTCTAATAGATCGGTTTTCTGTTAATTGGCATTTAATGGACTGAAAACATTGGTAAAGATTTTGCTGTAGAAAGGTGGTGCTTTATACAAATGTGCGTTTCAGGGCGTTATTTCTAAAAAGAAGCTGAGTGAGAAAGCTTCTCTTAAAATTCAAATTCCTTTCAGAGAGTGAAAAATCACCTCTGGTCCATACAGCTGCAGCTGCACAACATGGAGAGCATCCTTTCCCCCTTCAGCCGGTTTCACATTACCGGGTGGCCGTGTCTTCCCTTCTTAACGGCTGAAATGGTTTGCAAAGGCCACTTCAAGTTCCTCGGCTTTTCACTCCCTTTTGTGTGAGACTGTCAGCGCCCGAGCCCTGGCCGTGACATGCACAGACCGGCTGGTTTTTCTCCTTCAGATCAGCGGCTCTGGACAGCTTCTCTTTCTCTGGCAGCCCCCTCAACCTGCTCTGTCTTGTCATCTCCGAGTTCAATATCTGCTGCTCTGAAGGAGGAAAAAAACCGCGATGGGTTGGACCATTGTATTTGGTCTTTTGACCCTCCATGTTGCCCATGAGCAGTGAAGGATAACTTTTGACAAGCCATGTCAGATGTGACAGGCAATCTAGTTGGGTTGAGTGGAAATGTGCTGTACAAGTTTGAAGCCTTAGTTGGGGGCATTTTCCTGGTGTTCAGTGCATTTAAATTGACACCAGACCTCAGTGGTGCTCGTTGCAGAGCCCCGCGTTTCCAAAGCGTGTGGATTTAACAGCCCAAATGGAAGCCTTTCATAAGCGTTTTGCATCTCATTCCACCATGCCAATGCAGCATAGCCCCTCCTGTGTTTTGTTTGCCATCCCTCAGGAACACACATTAAATTCGGTTTTCATCTCTGAGTATGTTTGATTGTTATTTCCTTGTAGGAGGTTATGTTTTACTGTTCCATCTATTCCTGTGTTTCCGTAGGTCATCTGGTTGCGATGTGATAGACAACTCCAAGTGCACTCTTATGATAGAAGATGTTGAATATTGCAAATCATTCCAAGGAGCATTGAAGGAACCTTGCTAACCTTGAAGCTGCTTTCATTTCCAAATTAATTATTCAGAAATGTTGATGATAGAACTTCAGTGGGAAGCTTGTTTTCTGTAGTGTTAGAGAGGCTTCAGTCAAGATCTGTTCTTGCGGCGTTCCATCATTAATAGGGTGTGATACGTAGTTCCACTTTTAAATTAGATTAATTCTCATTAAGGATGAGAAAAGCCAGCAGAAAACATCCTCCCCGGTAGCCTGTTGAAGCTGGCACTGCTGGTGATCTGCATCACTCCGAGTTTCTCCTTTCTCTTACCTACTGTGAGCATAGAATGAATCAGACTGGTTTGTGTTGGAAGGGACCTTAACACTCATCCAGTTCCAACCAGTGCAGGCAGGGACACCTTCCACTAGAGCGGGTTGCTCCAAGCTCCATCCAGCCTGGCCTTGAACACTGGTTCTGTTTTTGAAAGCATTTTTGGAATGTCATAGGAAAACCGTGCATTTTTGGATGTAAGAGTTCAGTTTGTCTTGCTTTATGGAAATTTCTATTGTAGACGATCCTTGTCTGGAGTGGCTGCGACTGGGACATCTCTTCAGTCATTGAAGTCCTTGCCAGCTTCTCCCTAGCTTTTTAATTCCCTTAAATCACAATTAATTAAATAATCAGTCATTCCTAAGAATAAAGGTTCTTCCTTGCCATGAGCAAATAACAATCCCTCATTTTTCAGAGCTCTCCCCGACCTGCCCAGGGCAGCAGGGAAGGTGCAGTTGTCTTTCCATGGTGGTTCTGTCCTTTGCTGAGATTCCCAGAGGGAAACAATCTCCATACAGCATTCTCTTTCCATTTCAACTAGTGAATCCTTTTGGAAATACGTGAAGTGCTTTAAAGATGAGTATGTTACTGGTAAATGAGTAATTCTTTCATGGATATTGCTTTGGATGTGAAGCAGTTATCCCTTCTTTTTTTGACGATGTCACTGATTGGTCTTTTACAAGTGTTGCAGTTCCTGGCTGGTAAAGAACTTCACTTTAAGGGCTTTAAGATTCTTTAAGTAACTGAAGGATCATTTAATTGTCTGTATTTGCCTGGAGGTGAAATAATAGTTCCTTACTTAGCATGGACTGAATGTGGGGGTCTGTTGTGATGGCCTGTCTCCTTCTACAGATGTTCTGCTTGCTTATTTATGGTTGATGATTGTCTGTGGAGAAATGAGTGAAATCACTTAATGGCATAAGAGATTTAATGTCGCAGAAGAAAATGCTCACAAAAGCAGATATTTTTATTGACCGCCTTTCTGTATGAGGTTTTTTTGTTTAGAAAGCTATATCTCTTCCATTCTTACCACAAATAGAACAAAAATACCTGGGCAGGTAGCTAAATAAACCTAATCTGTTACCATAGTAGTAATAGTCCTCAGTGAAACTGTATTCGGAGCTGGGTATGAATCATAGACTCACTGACTGGTTTGTGTTGGAAGGGACCTTAAAGCTCACCCAGTTCCAACCCGTGCCATGGCAGGGACACCTTCCACTGGAGCAGCTTGCTCCAAGCCCCTGTGTCCAACCTGGCCCTGAACACTGCCAGGGATGGGGCAGCCACAGCTTCTCTGGGCACCCTGTGCCAGCACCTCACTACCAGAGACACTTTAATAGCCCTGTTCTCTGAAGGACCAGCATTGAAGGAGGATTCAAGTTTCCATTGTGTGGCCTCCACCTCCCTATTGGCTTTTGGTGTAACCCACAGCTCTCAGCCATAACACACAATGTCTTGTTCTGGCTGTACCAGCGTAGCCTTCACCAGCCTGATGTGTTCCTTCCTTTCATTCACCTTGGGAGTGCGATGTATTTCCTGCTGATAAAGGCAGCTGGAATTTCTCCTGAAAGATTATTCAGGTTTATGCCTAATTCAGCAGCCAACAATATCTCCTTTTTGTCCTAATGCTGGTAATGACATGGATAATGATCTTTGTTCTGTTGACTTAAGGGGAGCTGTGAAGACATCCGTGATTACACAGAGAGATGGATTTCTCAGGGCTCCACAGGCTTCCCAGCAGCAGCTTTTATTCTATAGCACTGTCTGGGCAGACTGCCACCGGCTGTGGGGCCATGACCCCCCCCCCCTTTATATTTTCTTACACATATATATGCTTTCATTGCTGAGATTTTAGTGTTATTACGTTGATAGCACAGAGGTCTGCTGCATGGTAAGGTATCTTTATTCTTTAATGTAGTCTCAATGGTTGTTGGGCAAAAAGCCTCCTTTTGTGTATCATTGGGGTTAAGTTTCTATGGTAGTTAGGGTGAGTTGGGCAGAGATTTTGGGTTTGCTGTGATTTTGATGCAGTTCCAGTTGTGTTTGAGCAGATCTTTTATAATCTTTTATAAGCATTTGGGGAGAAGCTGGAGCAGAAGCTGCCTTGAGGCCTCACAGCAGCCTTCCAATATATGAAGGGGGTCACAAGGATGCTGGAGAGGGACTCTTCATCAAGGAATGTAGTGATAGGACAAGGGGTGATGGGTTCAGACTGAAACAGGGGAAGTTCAGGTTAGATAAAAGGAAGAAGTTCTTTACTGTGAGGGTGCTGAGGCACTGGCACAGGGTGCCCAAAGGAATGGTGAAAGCTCCATCCCTGGCAGTGTTCAAGGCCAGGTCGGACAGAGTGTTGGGTGATGTGGTCTAGTGTGAGGTGTCCCTGCCCATGGCAGGGGGGTTGGGCCTAGATGAGCTTTAAGGTCCCTTCCAACCCAAACCACTCTGTCAGTCTCTGGGAGGGAGACAGATGGATTCCAGCTCCGGGCCTCCCATTCCCCATGGCACAGGCAGGGCTTTCAGCCAGCATCCCTGCCCATACCTCAGGACCCAGTGACAGGCGTCTCCAGGGCATCACACTCTGACAGCCGTCATGGTAGTAAATACAAACAACGTGTTACCCAAACATCGTGCCAAGAGTAGCACTTCTCTGTGCTGGTACAGAGCTGCTCAGTCATGCCAGCGGGGTGACACTTTTGGCAGTTGCTTTCTTTTACCCCAGATATCACTGACGTGTTTGTTTTTTCTTCCCAGTAGATGTGATTTTCTTCATAAGCCATTCACGTGTGAATTAAAAACAAATTAGAACTGCTGGGTCAGTTAAGTCTTTTAAAGGGAAAAAAAATAGACACAGAGCAAGCAGTTGGCAAGAAACTTGTCCATTTTGGCACCTGGAATGAAAACAGTAACATAACAGTACCTCTGTATAGCGCATAAAAATATAATTCAGGAGAAGAATTCAGAGGTCACAGCAAGTGGTTAGCTAAATAGCTCTAGGGAGTTAAAATAGTTTGCTTATATGAAGATAAGGTGATATTTTATGCAGAGAGCCTATGTGTGGTTCCAGAGCGTGATGGGTTTATGTGCAGTAAAACAGCTTTGAAAATAACATGCAGAAGAAGTGAAAGAAAACTCTTTTTGCAGACTGTAAAACGTACACATTGGAACTTGGGAGGTGGCTGCTTCTGCTCGGCTGAAGAGCATCCTTCATCCTTTGCTGTAATTAGTGAGTTGTGGCCGTATTGTTCCCTACCAACAGCTTCCCTCATTTCTTTTGCCACACGTTGCTTCTGTTGTTAGGCATCGTTATGCCTAAAAATCCCATCTTGGCCATGAAGAACTTGTGGCAGAACTTTTTGAAGGTGTCACGTCTGAAGGGACTCCCTTGTATTTACATTTGGCTGCCACACTGACAGCTCCTCAGGGTCCCTTTGTTCCCAGCACCGTTTGGGTTGGGTACTTGATTGGCTTTGCAGTGGGACAGTGGGTGGGGTTTACCCAAAGAAACTCTTCTTTGGTGTTATGCATCAGTGTTTGCTGAGTGCCGGTCCAAGGATGTGTATGTCCATTGGGAGAAGTTTGTGGTGCGTCTTCTATTCTTCAGTAGCTGCTGTTGAAAATGCGTTTACCTGACTGTGCATATAAAATACATGTATATTCAGTTAAAATAACCTTTTCAGTCAGTCAAAATCAGTAACTGATACGTGTATGTGGATTCTTCCCTGTGAGGGTGCTGAGGCGCTGGCACAGGGTGCCCAGAGAAGCTGTGGCTGCTCCATCCCTGGCAGTGTTCAAGGCCAGGTTGGACACAGGGGCTTGGAGCTGGAGGAGCTTAAAGGTCCCTTCCAACCCTTTCTTTGGTTCTTGTAAATCTGTCTCAAAGTTGAAGAAATTACACACCCAAAGCCCTCCAGGAGGGATCTGAAGTTAATTTCTGTTTCTTCTGAAGCTAAAGCAGTTTGTTCTCAGCCAAACTAAATCTGAAAGTGCTCTCAATTCTCAGGGGTGTTTTCGGTTGAGGAGGGGGGTTAGCTTTTTATAATGTCAACTAGTCCTAGACAGTAAACCTAATAATACCTTCTCATTTGAATTCAAAGTCTTGTATACAAATACGCAACGAAGTAAAGTAATTAGATTCTGACAAATGATTTGCTCAAACACTTTATTCATTGAAAAATGTCAAGTCAACTACAAGTATTCATAAACCTCTGTCAAGTTCGGCAAATAATTTTGAGCAGGAAAATGTTCTTGGGTTTTTCTTTAAAATTGACTTGAGATTTACTTTATTATAAATTAGAAGAGTAGATCCTTCTGGCTGGTTGTGTCTGTTAGCATCAGGGATTTCATATTGGACTGGCATGAAGTGGTATGGAGAGGATGAAGTCTTGTTCTGGTACCTACCCCCTGCTTCTGGTGATGAAAATGAATCAGCTTTCTAAGTAGCCATAACTACTTCTTGTAGATAAATGTTGCGTTTGCTCCAATAAATGTCATGAGTAATACTTATTTTTCTTCATATGTATTTTAGACTATTTTATTCTTGGAATAACCTTTACATCAGATGCTTTTCACAACTTCTAAACGCAAAACAAGAGGTGTTACAGACCATATTTCACTGAGCATTAACCAAATGCCTCACACTGCTTCTGAGTTACGTGAGACTTACCTGTGTCAAACCCATCTCTTGGGGCTGGTGCAGACACCTGCATGCCTTCACTGATAGTTGATTGTGAACCAGATGAGAGGGACAGGAGAGGTGGGATCTGTAGGCTTGAGGCCATTGATGCTCTCAAGAGTGATGTTCCATGTTGTGCTGCCTGATGCCATGGATCGGGACTGTATCGTATGCCAAAGGCCTGCACATCCTCCAGCCCAGAGTGATAAATCTTATAGTATTAAAAATATTCCAGCATGATTTTCATTCACTCTGTGGGTTTCACATTGAAATTGAAGTTGTTTGCAAATGCTTTCAAAAATCAGCACTCAAAACCAACAACAAAAGCACTACCCAAAAGTGGCGGCCATTGCTGCTGCAGGAGGGTGTACTTTGCAGTAGCAGACAGAACAGTGATTTCTTATTTCAGCTTTAGCAGTGTAGATTTTGATTTAGAATCTTAATTTCTTTCATTGAGGAATTAAGCAATTGGTTAAATTCCATGAGAACATATTCAAACATATGGAAAAGATGTAGATGATGACTGATGCTAAAAGGGTACATGCCCCCTAACACACATAATAATGTGGCTGTCCAGGGCTTCATTCCTTAGGGCATGTGATTTACATTGGCCAACCTCAAATTTGATGTAACTTTTTATCTATCCAAATTAATGCATTTGTTCTGCAGTCAGAGACAGACCCTACTAATTCCTGTTGCTGCAGTGAAGGCTGTCAGCAGGGTTTGGCTGTAGCCTCCAGCTGCAGACAGATGTTGGGAAGGTTGTTTCATGTGCCCTGTTTGTGGAATGCAGGCAAGGAAGGATCTGCCTGGGGGAAACACTGCTTTGGGTTTTGGTCCAGATCCATCCCTCCAACACTGGGGTAGCCACTGAATATAAAATAAGTGGTCTCCCTTTGCTCTATGGAAGGTATTTCTGCTTTGGTGGAACAGAAGCCTGGACAAAAGCTGCTTTTGCCACCTCCTTGCCCTAATTAAATCTGCCATGAAATAACTTCTAGAATTGGGATCTTGTGAGACTTTTCCCTTCTGTGTTCCTCCTTGGCTGCTCACCAAAGGCAGGAGAGGAAGAAGCTCTTCCCTATGAGGGTGCTGAGGCGCTGGCACAGGGTGCCCAGAGAAGCTGTGGCTGCCCCATCCCTGGCAGTGTTCAAGGCCAGGTTGGACACAGGGGCTTGGAGCAAGCTGCTCTAGTGGAAGGGGTCCCTGCCCGTGGCAGGGGTTGGAGCTGGAGGAGCTTTAAGGTCCCTTCCAACCCAAACCACTCTGTGATTCTATGATCCTTCCTCACGTGCCGGTGACATGGGGCGTTGAATGCTTCCCATCACTTGGCATCTCGTGTTGGGTACCAGGCTAACCCAGGATCTCAGCCATAAGAGGCCTCTCAAGGCAGACACCCATGCTTGGCCTGAGCCTTTTCTCTGCTCCCTGCTTTGGCTCTTGTATAAATATCAGGCGCATTTCCGCCAGGAGTTATTGCTGTTATATATTTTACAGACACTTTACTGTCATCTAAGTGGTTTATTTTATTCCCATAGCTAGGAGAAAACTACAAAAGGAATTTTGTAATCTGAATGTGATTGTGGGCAGAGAGTAATGTTTTGAAAAGGAGCTGAGAGTAAATTATATCACTGCTTTATTGTGTTTAAGGGGACTTTTCTATTGTGCTAGGAGTTAACATTCATTCTCCAAGTTATTAACTGGATGTGGTTTTATTATGGCTGGGTGTTTTGTCAATATATGACTTTTTTTGTTAGGCTTTGCGGTGCCAGTTAGGCTGCAACTTTGGCACCGCTCAAGTTTAAATATGTAAACTCAGCTGGTGTTGAAAGTTTGCTTAGGTTTTACCTCCCTCTCACATGCAGCAAATAAAGTAAGCACTTTTTTTCCCCCTGCAGGTTATTTATAGAGGGGCTTTCCTTTGGGCACGCTGCTGGTCCACCGGCTTGTTTTGACAGGTCGTATTTGGAGGATCAGACTCCAAATATTTGTAAAGCCGTACGAGATGGGGCTCGGTGGAGGTGGAAGTTGTGATGCTGGGGTGACCTTTCGAGCTGGGTTTTCTGGCAGGAGGTTTGGTGTGAATGAGAGAGCCTTCACTGCCTCCCTGGCTATGCCGGAGCTTCGCCTCTGCTCGGTGGCCACTGAAACCTTCCGGGATGATGGAAACAGCTTGTGCTGATAGCGCAGAGCCCCCCGTGTGCGGGGCTGCACCCCCAGAGCAGCAGCTCAGGGAGGGGATCCTGCCCCTCTGTTGCATGAAGGGGAGACCCCCCCTGGGCAGCCCTGGTCCAGCTCTGGGGCAGCAGCACAAGAGGGACGTGGAGCTGTTGGAGCGAGGCCAGAGGAGGCCATGGAGATGCTGCGAGGGCTGGAGCAGCTCTGCTCTGGAGCCAGGCTGAGAGAGCTGGGCTGGGGCAGCCTGGAGAAGAGAAGGCTCCTGAAGGGGAGACCTGAGAGCAGCTCCAGTGCCTGAAGGGGCTGCAGGAAAGCTGGAGAGGGGCTTGGGACAAGGGCCTGTAGGGACAGGCCAAGGGGAATGGCCAGGTTGGACACAGGGGCTTGGAGCAAGCTGCTCTAGTGGAAGGGGTCCCTGCCCGTGGCAGGGGTTGGAGCTGGAGGAGCTTTAAGCTCCCTTCCAGCACAGAACCTTCTATGATTTTATGAGCATGATTCAGAAGAGAGAAAATCCTTTAGACCCCGAAAAAACCAACAGTGATTGCGAGCAAATCGCTGCAGTTGTGGTCATGCAAATTAAGAAGTCCTTGGTGCGGAAAGGGCTGGCTGCCATGAGTCAGGTCTCACCAAAGGCAGTGGAGGAAGGGTGATGATGGGGTACCTGTCTGCAGCCAGCAAGTACAGCCTTGGAGGGAAAGCCATCAGCTTCAGCACAAACTCCTTCTCTGAAATGCCTTAAATAGATCGCAACCCTTTTAGGACAAAAGAGTGTTCCAATGCTATTAAAATTATGAATCAAATTAGCTAGTTTTGTATTTTTAGCATACACACCTATTATTAGCCTACCACCCGTTCTGCCTGTTGTTCCTGAAGATGTTTTCAGCCTTCTAGGAATATTGTTCCCTAATCTTTTTCCCCAGAGGAGGTGAGAGCTCCTGCATAAAACTTGATCCCACTTAAGATGTGCTTGTTTTTCTGGTTACCTCTTAAGATCTTTGGTAGTCTGTAGGCATGAAAATGTCTACATATCACATGCAGAAAAGTCACTGAGCTCCTATAGATAGACTCTTTATAGGTCATGCCTCTGGAGGCAGCATCCTTGGAAAGCTCAGGAGAACATTCAGGACATTAATTCTTTTCACCTGTGTAAACCCATTTTGGTGGATGATGAAGTGCATCCATGACCCAACTTTGCAGTAGTGGCTTTTGTGCCACATCTCTCACTGGTGCTCGGTGTTCCTCTGATTGGTTCAGGAGCTAACAAGTCAGACAAGGAAGGAGTTTTACGAGTATTTGCCAACTGTATCCATTTGGATTCATTCAAAACTGAACTCGTGCAATAGATACTAGAAATACTGCCATGTAAGTATACTCTTGAAACTCTCAGATGAAAATAAATCGGTGCATTTCTTTCCGGTGACAAAGGACTTCATTCCAAACAAATTAGCCATAACTAATAAAATCATACCACAAGCCTTACAGTTTTATCATTTCCCGCAGCATCATTCCAGTTAGCAGGCAGAGTGAGGACAAGGAAAAGCCATTTTTAATGGGTTTGGCTGATGAGTAGGCAAGCTTCAGGGCCCTGTGTTGTCTTCTAAAAGCACAGCAAAGTGGGAGCCTTGTCCTCAATGCAGATGGTAAAGTGGCAGCAGGATTGGTGGATCTTCAGATACCATGAATAAGGAATGTA
Organism: Pezoporus flaviventris; assembly: GCF_033815535.1. Lineage (NCBI taxonomy): Eukaryota > Metazoa > Chordata > Aves > Psittaciformes > Psittacidae > Pezoporus > Pezoporus flaviventris. The sequence goes on along the minus strand of NW_026892677.1, from coordinate 1,893,973 downwards.
ACACAGAGATGATAAAGCATATACAACCCTTATACAGTGGTTTGGGTTGAAGGGACCTTAAAGCTCCTCCAGCTCCAACCCCTGCCATGGGCAGGGACCCCTTCCACTAGAGCAGCTTGCTCCAAGCCCCTGTGTCCAACCTGCCCTTGAACACTGCCAGGGATGGGGCAGGCACAGCTTCTCTGTTCTAGTGCCTCCCCACCCTCAGTTTGTACAGAGACCCCATTATCAGAAGCTTCATGACAAGAGAGTAGTTCCACAGTGCTGTTTGAAGTAACTCTGACAGCCATTTCTGTTTATTGCTTTTGTTCCTGCCAATTCAGAGACTTCAAGTAGGAAGTAGCACTAAGCATGAACGGCACTGAAGAAAGGTCAGAAATATTTAATAAATACAGACAGTGAATAAAAGCTTATACCTGCTTTAAGGCAGGTACAGTTTTTTACTTACAGTTTCTCCTCTCATACGTAGGAGGAGATAGTTTCACAGTAATCTGGCTTCAGTCACAGCGATGTAGGAACCAAGAGTGGTTTCACCCTTCTGCTTTTTCCCAGTGCACGTTCATTCCGATCATGCTTCTTTCCCAAGAAGCAACACCCAGCATCCTTGCAACTTCAGGAGTCTTAGCAAATGATTCCAGAAGTCTGGAGTTTGTAAAGAAACCTCACAGTGGTGTAGAGGAGATCTCATTGTCAAGTTGCTTCCAGCTTAAAGTACTTTGTCTCTGTTCCCTTTCTTTGTTTTATCCCATTGCTTCCACAGTGTTGGTTGCTATCCATTCCTCATGGTGATCACAGTCTTCAAACAACTTGCTTTACGTGGTTATACCGTATCTCCTTGCTTTATAGGACATAACTTGCTTTAATACTTCTTCCAAACTGGAACTCTCTGAAATACTGTTTTAATTACAGTTTTAATTATGGCTTCAGTAATTCATCTTCACTGTTTTAAGGCAAAATGAAAAGCAAGATTTTGGCAGTGTCTCATCAGAGGTGGCCTCATGTTCAATGATTGCTACTGGGCTATTCCTTTAGCCCTTTGGGTACCTATTTAACACTGTGCTCATATAGATCATATTTGCTTTGATTTTGAGGATGTTTTGAGAAAATGTTAATAACAGGGTTTGCTGAAGTGTGGGTGCCTTGATGTCCTATCCATGAGGGCACTGCTTGCCTTTCTCATCGTGATCTCAATTCTGTGATCGTCATTTTTATCATGTCCCTGTCCTACCTAATTGTTAGTAAGTACAAAACACACAAATCACTGAACACTGAGGGTTGAAGGCACTCTCTGAACTACTTTCTGTGTATATAATTGATTTTTCCATTCCTAGTGGATCAAGGCTCTCCTATCTTGCTGCTTCGGACTATTTGTCTTAATTCATCAACATGATTTTGGTTTCTGATTCTTTCACATAAGCTGCTTGGACCATATCCCAGCTTGGTGTGTGCTGGATTTATAAGTCCACTCTCTAATCAACTCAGTCTTAACCAAATGTTCGAGACTCCAGAGGTATTATGCCATCACAGTCTGACAACTGGTGTTTGGAGTGTCCAGTGTAACACCTCCCTGGCAGTTCAAACAGAGATTGGGACTTTCAGCTTACGTTACTGCAGAATACCTTTTCACACAAAGGTTTCTGTGTCCCTTCTCGCTATGCAGTAAATACTTACTGCTTCCATCTGTCTAAAGTTTTCTTGGCATCAACCTTATACTCAACGTAGACTGTATTTCCCTTGCTTTTTATGAGGATGTCATCTGCAAAGGTACATAAAAATTGTGATAAAGTCAGTGTATATTTCCCCTATTGCTGCCCCTCTTATCCATGAGGCCAATTATCTTGTCAAAGGAAAAGATGAGATTTGTTTGGTGGTTTATAACCTTCTGAACCTGAGATGCTTATAAATATTTCAATAATTTGTTCCATTATCTCTCCCAATATCAAAGTTTGACTAGTCTATAATTTCTTCCTGTCTCCTTTTTCCCCCGTCTCTGCAGATCCTCTGGGATCTCCTCTGTGCTCCATGAGCTGTCAGAGATGGTCACTAACTCTTCACTGCTTTATCCTATTGCAATGAACTGTTTCACCATCAATTAGGAGCTGGAGACTGGGCTCAGTCTGAAGTACTGGGGCATCAATAAGGTTTAGATATGATAATTACGTTTGCTGTTTGGGAAGGTTTAACAGTTACGATCAGTACCAATTGATGGATTATTTCATGGAATAAGATGGTTGAGGGAGTTCAGTGTTCAAATGTAGGTGTGTATATACATAAAACCAATCTTTTAATTCAGGGAGTTGGCTCACTCTGTCAGTGGCACAGGTATATTAATACAGGTTTTAAAGCACATTGCGTAATAAAATGCAGAATGTGCTGCATCAAGTTAATTTCATGCGCCTTTACCTCAGACTGATTGGTATAAATGAAATGTAATCTTAATGATTTCATGCAGCCAACATGTCATGAAGAATCCTGTGGTTTCACTGGTAGGATTGTTCTTAGTTATTTTTACTGCTGTAAGTTTAATGTGTACTTTGGCAGTCTTGGCTGTCTACAGTGCCCGTTGAGGCTGGAAAAGACGGAAGTGTGGTAGTTAAAGTTGGGGTGATCATGTCCTTCTGTCCCATTTGCAGTTGTTGATCCTCTTGGGTAGTTGGCATCTGTGACTTCAAAACCTTATGGATATTTGCCCTTAGAAGCAGATTTGAGTGTGTTCAGTCTGGTCTGTAATGGTGCCTTGGACACGGTCATCGCAATGGAGCCGTTGTCCTCTGGGCAGCTCGTGTGAGCAGCTCACCAGTGCTGGCTTCTGGGATCTCAAGAGTGATGTTGTAGGTGATGCCTTATCACAAATAGATCATGCTGTTGCAGTCTGGTTGTCTTCAGAACCTGAAGGGAAAGAAGGTGCCAGAACACGGAAAGGTTTATATTTAGCAGCCTGTCCAGTATGCTATTCATGCTGATTATTATTTAGACTTTGCCACAAATAAAGCTCATAGATAGTATAGTGGAACGTTTGACAGTATTATTCTTTACAGTTTCTTCTCCTGTTGCGAGGCAAAACTTGCATTTGGCCTTGCTGCCAGAACACAAACCATGCTCTTAACACAGTAAGTACCTGAGCAAGAGCATGTTCTCACTGCAGACAAAGGCATTGTGGTGGCATTGATGTGCATTGTTCTTGGGAAGTAAAGATTCCTAAAAATCAGTGGTGCACGCACCACGCTTGTATTAATGAGAATTTGCTACTTGCTAAAACATTATGAATATTGAATACTTTTAGTAACAAGCTTTATTATGCAGCAGCATGGTTTTTCATATGGAAGAGATATCTCATAACCTGAAATTAATAGGTACAAAAATTTCTTGTGCAGTTTAGAAACTTCCCTAGAACCATAGAGCAGTTTGTGTTGGAAGGAACCCTAAAGCTCCTCCACCTCCAACCCTGCCACGGGCAGGGACCCCTTCCACTAGAGCAGCTTGCTCCAAGCCCCTGTGTCCAACCTGGCCTTGAGCACTGCCAGGGATGGGGCAGCCACAGCTTCTCTGGGCACCCTGTGCCAGCGCCTCAGCACCCTCCCAGGGAAGAGCTTCTGCCTAAGAGCTCATCTCAGTCTCCCCTCGGGCAGGTTCAAGCCATTCCCCTTGGCCTGTCCCTACATCCCTTGTCCCAAGCCCCTCTCCAGCTTTCCTGCAGCCCCTTTAGGCACTGGAGCTGCTCTCAGGTCTCCCCTTCAGGAGCCTTCTCTTCTCCAGCTGACCCAGCCCAGCTCTCTCAGCCTGGCTCCAGAGCAGAGCTGCTCCAGCCCTCTCATCATGGTGTGATACAGCCACAGTTTGGAGGAACGTACGGAAAGAAGCTGGGTTTCTTGTTCTGTAGGTGTTTTAACATGACTTTAAACCCATGTTTATCAAAAAACTGTGATCTCAGTGCTGTGTCCTCACAGGATTTGGAAGAAGGGGAGTTTGGGCT
>NW_026892677.1:1857500-1885000 GCF_033815535.1 Pezoporus flaviventris | reverse complement strand
GGCCTGGGAGAAAGGCAGGAAGGAAAGGCCAGGATGGACAGGGCTTGGAGCAACCTGCTTTAGTGGAAGGTGTCCCTGCCTGTGGCAGGGGCGTTGGAACTGGATGAGCTTTAAGCTCCCTTCCAACCCAAACCATTCCAGGAGTAAGAGCTGCAGGAAAGGGCTGGTCCTTGCTCTATGTGTGCCCTCCTGAGCACCAGCACGGCCACAGAATTAATGCGCTCGCAAGATATTGAAGGGCTGGTTGTATGATCATTGCTTGAGTTCCTTGGATTTCTGAAACATTTCCTTTCTGTTCTGCTTATCTGCCCTTTATAGGCTTTGTGAAGTGTTTCCAGACACATTTTTGTTCACGAGTTTTGCTTCTGCATGCCCATCTTATTTCCTTTGCAGTGCCTGGATAGCTTGTTTGCAAAGTTTGCTTGGCCACGGGATCCCATGGGGCTGGATTCAGGACAGCATGTGCATGCAGCCCTTGAAACCATGTCAAATAGTCCCCAGATCCTAAAAGGTTGGCTACCCCTGAGATAAGGCATCATGGTTAATGGCCTTGAGTTTTCTTTTAAGTGTTTATTTTTATAATACCTGCATGAGATGTCACTGTGCTTGCGGCAACTGTTTTAAACCTGCTTATATCGGTTGGGGGGGTGGTTCTGGTGTGATAGAAGGTGGGGGTTTAAACATAAATAGTAAAACTAAAGAGATCAGGGGATAAAAGACTCATTTTGATCATGTTTAATCTCACAACGTGTTTCAAACACGGCAACAGCAGAGGTAAATGCAGCACTGATTATGTTGTTATTGCGCTGTTAGGCTAAATGGTGTGACGTTGATCACTGCACGCTGTCAGACCTGGAGTCACAGGAAGAGTGGGGAGCAAAGAGTGCCATCTGAGGAAACGTTTTTCTCTTTACATTGCAGTAATGTGTATGAAGCACGTCGGATGCTAAAGCAATGAGCAGCGCAGTTCCTCTGGCTGCACCCCTCCGTGTCTGTAATTAAATCAGTGCTTTGATTAACATCAGTATTGCTAATGATGTAAAAATAATGACAGATTTTTTACTGTTATTTATGGCCTTTTTTAAGACAAGGAAAACAGGAGCTGAGTAAGGATCATGTGTGGTGCTGGCCATGGGATCCATGGTATGGACAGGCTGGGAGCTAGGCAGCAGTGCTGGGGGAGCACCCACATCCCACCACCCAGGGCCCCCTCCATATGGACATCTTCCTATGGTTACTTTGGAATGAGACGTAGGAAGAAGCTGAAATAAGAAGGGAAAAGGAGGGTTCTTTTGATTTTAATTGAAAATTTGGGTGATGAGGTGTCAGTAAAGGAAAGGCTTAAAGAGTGTGTGAAAAAGTCAAACAAAACCAGCCAAATTAACAAAAAGAACCCCCCCAAACCCAGGAAAAACAAGCAAAATGAAAGCAGAAAACCACAAAAAGCCCAGCAGTGTTTTGGCTTGCAGATATTATCATCTGTGTAGGAAGAAAAGCCAGAGTGAGGGCTTATACAATGGAAAACCTGTCATCCCACCAACCTGATCCTTTCACAACAGAAAGGCTCTTTAAAGCGAGACGGAAGGAAAAAGGAAACTTTTGTGAAGATTATGGAGTGGGGAAGGGGCGGGGGGGGAATCCATCCAGATCTTAGCTCCTGTCTCTCTTCATTTGCTTGTGCTTTTTCTGTCTCTCTTCCCCTGCAGCCAGTGGTTCCCCGTGGCCCCGGCAGCGCGGGAGGGAGACCGGGGGTTCCACTAGGCTGGGTCGGGAAGCGGCGCTGACAGCCCGGCCGTCCCCCGGGGCCCCGCGCCTTGGAGGAGGACGAAAGGGAACAAAAGCCACCCTCCGGAGAGAGGAAACGGGGCCTGATGGGTCGGTTCCGCCAGTACGTGCTGGAAAATCCAAGTTTGGGAGCACAAGAGTTGGAAGCTGAAGCGTGAAAGGGGAGATCTTTTGGCTACTGCGGTGGGTGGGATGAGCATCACCTCGCATCACAGTGGCAGTGCTGAGGCTGGGCTGTAGTGCGGTGCAGAGCAGGCTCAGGCTGATGTTAGTGGCCAGTTCAAGAGGTTTACAGAGTTATTTTGAATTGCCATCCAGTTTTGCCCCCTGTCAGACAAGGAGAGCTGTACAGAAATACAGCTCCAGCTGAGTCTGCATCCCATCCAAGGAGACCCATCTGAGGAAATCCAGGCTTAGGTGCAGCTACAGAACCAGGGCATGTGAATGTTGCTTTACCCTTTGTGCTCAGTGGCATCTTTGGTGTGGATTGTAAGAGTGCTGGTTTCACTTTGTACGTGAACAACGTTTAACCCTGCCTTTGTGCTCAGTGGTACTCTTGGCATTGCACTTCAGCATGTTGGTGCCCTTTGGACATGAACATTGTTTAACTTCATGCTTGGCAGTACCTTTGGCATTGGTTGTAAGCACCTTGGTGCCCTTTGGGCACTGCCACCCTCACTGGACCAGGGGGAAAGCAGGCACCACTTGGCAAATCCTGTTTCAATACCATAGAATAGAATCATGGAATCAACTAGATTGGAAAAGAGCTTTAAGATTGAGTCCAACCTTTACTCCAGGACTACCAGTAAACCATGTCACCCATAGCAGTGTCACTTTGGAAGAGGGACTCTCCTGTATCTCAAGATGAAAGCATCCATTGTAGTGCAGAGCCAGGTTTATAGGTGGAAGGATATATGAAGGGGAACAGCTCTGGAGCAGGACAGTGGGTGTCCTGCTGTGAAAACCCTGGTTAATAGCTGCTAAGGAAGCAGCAGGAACAGCACAGGATACGCTGGCAGGGAGCATGGATGAGGCAGAGGAAAGAAAATGCAGTTCAGAGGCTGGGGTAGATGTTTTTCCATAGAGACAAGGCTTCTCCAAGTGCGCTACAGGCTATTTTTTGTCCTTCTTTTTCTATCTCCCTTCCTGTAGAAGTAAGGCTGATGTGATCGTCCTTCTCATTAACTTTTCTCTGCTTACTTTTGAGTGTGATGGATGGTCTCAGCCCCGTTTGACCAAGGGCTAAGAACATGATTATATTCCTCCGAACCTCAGGCAAGCGGGTGTCCATGAGCAGGACAGCCTGCAGGCAAGTCCCTCCTTAGGGATTGGGCGAGGAGAGCCTTTATGGACACTTGGTCTTGGGAAAGTATATTGATAGGCATCAGATTTAATGAGTAGGCACACATCTGTTAATTGTGATACTTGTGGAACAGCTTCCCAGTAGCTGTGAAGGGATTTTAGAATCCCCTTTGCAGAAGGGTTTCCTCTGCTTTGCCCCACTCCTCCAGGTTGATAATCTAACCAGATAACACAGTGAGCTCCAGTTCCATCACCTGCCTGCTGTCTTTTTGGGGTCCTTTTATAAAGCTTGTGCCAAATTGCAAATCCAGGCTCAAGTGTGTGTTTGTCCATCTTCATAAATAATGCATCACTCCAGCGTTGAAGGGGGAGCTACAAGTGGAACTGCCCGGCAGTAATTCAGGGCTATAAATCATAATTTCTGGTGGTTCTGTGTGCTGAGACTGTCTGAAGGAGTCAGAAGCAAGATGGTTGGTGTTGTTTTAGTATGATATTTTAGAGACTTTCGTTTCTTTACCCCCATTTTCTGTTTGCACATGCGCGTGTATCTATATATCTTCCTGCTTCCTTTTTATCCATCAAATAGAGGGTGAATCCTGGAGGTGCAAGAAGTATGAGCTTTCTTTTCATAGTGCAGACAGCTACAGATTGTCTCAAAGAGCAGGTGGCTTGAATAAATTCTTCAGATAAAAATATATGATTTTTGTTCGGGCAACACAAAACTCTGTTATTGGCATCTAAACCCATCCTAGGGTGACTCAGGCTCCCGGGAAGACTGGAGTCCTGTGTCTAGCTCTGCAGCTCCCAGCAAAAGAGAGACACGGAGCTGTTGGAATGAGTCCAGAGGAGGCCACAGAGATGCTGCGAGGGCTGGAGCAGCTCTGCTCTGGAGCCAGGCTGGGAGAGCTGGGCTGGGTCAGCCTGGAGAAGAGAAGGCTCCTGAAGGGGAGACCTGAGAGCAGCTCCAGTGCCTGAAGGGGCTGCAGGAAAGCTGGAGAGGGGCTTGGGACAAGGGATGGAGGGACAGGCCAAGGGGAATGGCTTTAACCTGCCCGAGGGGAGACTGAGATGAGCTCTTAGGCAGAAGCTCTTCCCTGTGAGGGTGCTGAGGCGCTGGCACAGGGTGCCCAGAGAAGCTGTGGCTGCCCCATCCCTGGCAGTGTTCAAGGCCAGGTTGGACACAGGGGCTTGGAGCAAGTTGCTCTAGTGGAAGGGGTCCCTGCCCGTGGCAGGGGTTGGAGCTGGAGGAGCTGTAAGGAGGGTCCCTTCCAGTCCCAGCCATTCCATGATCATCCACAACATTTTCCAAAGTAGCAGAACTTGTATATTCTATTTTCTAGAGGACTACATTGGATCCTTTTTGGGGTTGTATCCGCCACAGCGCCTTGGTTGCTGCACCAGGTTCACATCAGTTTCACTTGTACCTAAACACACAGTCTTTTTGCTGATCCCAGGCTGAGGTTGTCCCCAAACCAGGCACACCACTAAGGACTGCTTTCTTCCCAGTTTCACAGCCCAACATTCAAACATGGAGAACCCTAAAAAATTGGATAGAATACATTGTTTTGTGGTAATCTGCATGACTGAATCCACCTCAACTTCACTGTAGGCATAAAAAGTTCAGTTTATAAGGAATAAATATGGAAGAACTTATTTCTGTTGTAAAGATTTTCTGACAAGCAAAAATATAATGCTTTTTGAAAACCTCATTAGAAAATCAATTATATCATGACACTTAATGTTGTGTTATTTACAAGCAGGATGTCTTGTTGGGGAAAAACGCTATAAAAACTCACACTTAATGCAGAAAAATGTTAGGACATAAAGAAGAGTTAGGTTTCATTATTAGCATCTTCAAAGCAGCAATTACCAGATAGGGGGTTATGCTCAATCAAGAACAGCAGAAATATCTGATCAAGGTATTGCATGCTGAAAGGGACAAAGGCAGAGACCCCTTCAGAGCAAAGGGTGATGAGTCTGTTCTAGGGTTTGTGTTTGTGCATAGGTCGTACATGTGATGCATTTTGCTTTTCCCGATTATTCAGACCTTGGTATCTCTGGTTTTAAATGTCCTTGGAAACAGTGACTGACACCTTGCAAATGGCTGGTGGGAGGCTCTGGCTGCTAAACCAACGTTTTTGCTTTGGTTAAAGCATAGGGAAATTCTTGGATGCTTTAATTTGTTGAAGAAGGAAAGGCTGTTTCCCAAAGAAAGTTTGGGCTGTTCAGCCTGCAGAACAGGAAGCTGTGTGGGGACCTCAGAGCAGCTTCCAGTATCTGAAGAGGGCTACAGGGATGCTGGAAAGGGACTCCTTATCAAGGGCTGTAGCAATAGGATATGGGGTGCTGGGTTCAAACTGAAACGGGAGATTTAGGTTAGATATAAGGAAGAGGTTCTTTACTGTTAGGGTGGTGAGGCGCTGGCATAGGGTGCCCAAAGAGGTGGTAAATGCTCCATCCCTGGTAGTTTGTAAGGCCAGGTCGGGTGACCTGATCTAGTGTGAGCTATCCCTGTCCATGGCAGGGGGTTGAAACTGAATGAGCTTTAAGGACCTTTCAAACCCAAACCATTCTGTGATTGTATTCTATGTGGGTTTGTCCAGATTTGGGACCTAGTTGAGATGCTGAAGTGCAAGTTTTCTGTATCCAGTTGTGTGTGTAGTGTTAAGCTCTGGGGTCTGTCTTGCAAGCCTGGGTCCGACCAGCCTGCAGTTCCCAAGGACTTCCCTGCTTGAAGACAGGAGCCACACTTGCTGTATTCCAGTTTTTCCTGGAATTCTCTTTCCAGGAATCTCCTAATGAACAGAATTAGTTCTGTTGTTTGATTTTATTCTTTATTATTACTGTACTAATAGTATGTGATGATGATATGTGTGTATGTATTCTGGAAGGAAATGCCCTGAATAGGGCTACTTTGTGAAATTTGGATTTAATTAATTTTTGAGTACAAAACTTACCTAGTTCTTGGTCTGAACATTTTGCAGACATTCTAAAGCACACATTTAACTGAACTTTCAAAACATGTAATGTTTTATCTTGCCAGATAAGCCTCCTTCTTGGGGATGGCTCTTAGTTTTCAGGTTTTCCATAGGCATCATGTTGCATAGATAGCGATCTCTTAATTTCAAGTGCTTATGAGCACCATTAATGTAGTTGAATGTGCTTTGGATCTTCTGGTTGCCTCAGATAAACTCCTTAGCTTTGACTTTGGTTCCTTGCTTCAGAAAATGCTCAGGTAGAGCTGCCTCAGGTGCCTGGTCTCTCTTCCAGATCCACTTGCTGGGGATGGAGCAGGTCTTGATATGTATTGGTTTTATTTCTGTTACTGGGCTGGAGATAGGGCTTGGGCTGATTTATTATGGAGTTTGCTCCTCACAGTTCCCATTCTACAGCCCATTTTTGAAATGAAGTGTCTCTGTAGGACTTAGAATGCCTGCTCCCTACCAGGCTTAGGCCTGATTTTCTTCCAGCCTCTCTCAGGTCAAAGTAGAGTATGCAGAAACATTCATATTCACTTACTACACTTGCGATTCTACAGAAGTAAAATGTTACTCCATTCCAGTATGTGTCTTAGCTATTTCTACTTGATGTCCAATTCCCACAGCTCTAATCCCAAAGCCTTGCTAGTCGGTTGTGAGCAGAATAAGGGAAGAGGAGGCATTGGACTGGGATGCTGGAATACACAGTTCAGAGTAAAAAATGTTAATCCTGGGCTCTGTTGTGGCCATCATCTTTTCATGTGGATGAACAGTTCTTGGGACTTGGTGGTTACTGCTGTTCTGGAGCAAATGGTAGTCTGTAAATCAGCATTGACTTGGGCTTGGTTTATTCTCGTCTCCAGCTTATTTGAGTGAATGCACATTGGCATTGTCATGGGGCTGAAAATGGATTACAACCTTAGTAAACGTCATAACTATTAAAACAAAATGGCTAAGTATACCCAGCATAAGCAGTATTATTATTTTCCTTGCTCAGGGTGTACCACTGGATGCACATTCCTTCAAGCAGACAAGAAACTTCACAGAATCATTGAACAGTCAGGGTTGGAAAGGACCTTAAGACCATCCAGTTCCAACCCCCCTGCCATGGGCAGGGACACCTCACACTAAACCATCTCACCCAAGGCTTTGTCTAACCTGGCCTTGAACACTGCCAGGGATGGAGCATTCACAGCTTCCCTGGGCAACCCATTCCAGTGCCTCACCACCCTCACAGGAAAGAATTTCCTCCTTAGATCCAATCTAAACTTCCCCTGTTTAAGTTTTAACCCGTTACCCCTTGTCCTGTCACTACAGTCCCTAATGAAGAGTCCCTCCCCAGCATCCCTATAGGCCCTCTTCAGATACTGGAAGGCTGCTCTGAGGTCTCCACGCAGCCTTCTCTTCTCCAGGCTGAACAGCCCCAACTTCCTCAGCCTGTCTTCACACGGGAGGTGCATATGGGAGGGAGCAGTAGTTAATATTACTGCTTCTATCATAATAAGGGTGGTGAGGCACTGGCACAGGTTGCCCAACTTTAAGGTAGGTCCCTCCCAACCCAAACCAGTCTGAGATTCTATGGTATTATTTGCTTTGCAGTCAGGTGTTGGAAGCAGTTCCCAGCTCTGACCTTACACTGCAGGGAAAAGCAGAATCCCATTCAGCATTGATGTGTGTGTTTGCTGGGTTTCCTACCCCCCAAAACATGGATTTCTAACTGATTCAAGCTGAGTGAGGCTGTTGGAGCGCCTGTTTTCTTGCTGTTGCTCTGTTAGGTGGAACATTGCAGCAGAAGCATTTTCCTCCGGCTGCTGCTGTGTATATGGTACCGGTGACTCGGTATTGTGCTGAGGATGCAGAGGGGTCTGTGGGGCAATGGGGACACTGTCAGCATCGCTCTCAGCCTGGTAAGAGCTCTCCTGCAGTGAATTTCCCAACCCTGATCACCACAGGCAAGAGGAGCTCTTCTCATTGGCGAGGCCAGAGCTGGCCACAAGAAAAAGAGCGATAAATTTAGATTATTTTGGCATCTGTAGGTCATTATTGGAATTATAGCAGCTGGCTGCTAGGTCATAAAGTTACTTTGACAGGTCATGAATACTGAAAGTACTCTCACTACCATGCCTTACTCTTATCGTCCTCATTTGTTACTGTCAAGAAGATATCCTCTTAGAAAGAGTGGGCATAAAGTTTAAGAAGGGAAAGGAGAAACCTTTCAATATAGTATTCCTCTTCCCTCTGTCTAAAAGAAGGGATGAAAGGCAAAGTTAAACTGGGGGAAGGGAAAAGACCCATTGAGTTTGACATTTTCATTGTGTATAGGTAACAGTTTATTTAATTGCTGCATCTTTCTGAACCATAAGCTCATGATGTGATCATAGCTCACAAGATGAAGATTTGCCAACTCATTTGCGTCATTAGCTGTGCATACCTTGTTTCTCTTGCAGAAGCAGTACAGTCGTGTCTCTTGTTGGACATGCTCAGAGCACAGATTCATTGGTTGCTGTGTAGTAACTAGTGATTTTTTAGGGCTTTTAGTCATATGTACGTGCTCGTGCACACTGGTGGGGGAAGCTGGCATGGGCCAGTTTTGCTTAAATGATGGCCCTGCCCATGGCAGGGCATTGGAACTGGATGATCTTAAGGTCCTTTCCAACCCAAACCATTCTGTGATTCAATGAGAGGAAAATTCTTGCAGTAATTCATGGAATCATAGAACACCAGGTTGGAAGGGACCTCAGGGATCATCTGGTCCAACCTTTCATACAGTCCTTGGCCTCAGTTTCTTTATTTGAAGTAACAGAGTTTTCTTGTAGAGATGGTGATGCTGATACTCTGGTACCTGTGCAAGCCTCTGGGTTGTTTACCTTTAAAGCATAGGAGAAGGTGGTCCACAGCTGAACTTTCTGCCCTGAGGTTCACAGACATGGGGAAAGAGGAGAGAATAGATTATTTCAAAGCATCAGTGAAAATTCATGAAGGTCAAGTCCACTGTTTATGGGTTTAGATCTGTAATAGCAATGTGTGCCTACTTTGGGCAATTTCCAAATCCTCTGGTTTCCATTGCACAGTTATTTCTCTATATGTAACCATCCAAAGAACCTTGTGTCATTAGTCCGTAATTTTCTGCCTCTTTATCTAGCATAAATCTGTATAATCTGAAAAGAAGACTCATAGAATCCTGAAATGCTTTGGGTTGGAAGGGACCTTAAAGCTCATCCAGTTCCAACCCCTGCCACGGGCAGGGGCACCTTCCGCTAGAGCAGCTTGCTCCAAGCCCCTGTGCCCAACCTGCCCTAAATGAATGGAATGAGTTACCTGGAGAACAAGCAGATACCAGGGAAAAGGATATATGGCTTCCTTGGCCCTTTCCATCCTGTTAGTGAATGAGTTGGCTCCTCCTTTCTCTGCCAGCCCTCAGCATGTCCATGTGTGTCCAGGCAGTGATGCCACGCATGGTCCAAGCGCTGTCATCATCCTCAAGCATCTCAGCAGAGCTGTTGGTGGCAGTTCTCTGAGCTAAATTCAGCTGATGGAAAATATAAGACTTGTTAGAGTTCGTTAAAAAGAAACGAGGCTGCAGATTTGGTGTGTTCTTAGTAATTACACTTTTAAACACATCTGTAATGAGCAGATGTGCCCTATGCTGGAAGGTTTTGGGTGTATTTTTAATAATGGCTGGTGAGATACCGGGAGCACAAAGGATTTTCATGCACATTGCCACTGCTGAAAAAGCAAGGGTTTGCTCTTATCCCAGAGCAGTGTTTAATGCCACATTGCTTGGAAAATCCTCTGCTGTGTTTACAAACACATGCACACCGCCTGACTTCCCGCAGTCTATTGCGGTGCGTGTCAGAGGGCAGGGGAAAGCCTGGAAGCTTTACGAAGTATTTCTAAGCATGTACAAATAATCAGAGGGGGAAAATGAACTGTTCATTTGGAAGAGAAGTGCTGAGCTCCAGACCATTAGTGCGATTTATTCCGCCACCAACCTTATTGTCATTATTTCAAGCCAAAAATGGAGCTTAAGATAGAAAGGGGGGACAAAAAAAATCCCTGCGTGCGTCTGTCTGTGTGACAACTTTTAATATAGTATATAAAGTACATGAAATTTCTGGCTGACATTGATCAGATTTGAAGCTTCATACTTTCTTAATTCAATCTGTTATTGACAGTAATATATTTTAACTCCAGACTGTGTTCATTCAGTGCATATTGACTCGGCTTGTTAAAATTTTCACAGTACATGCTAACATTGGATTTTCTGTCACAGTGACTTAAGACATGGGGACAGCAATGAATGATTCCTGCCAGTCAATGAACTTTAACTGGAGCCCTACTTGAATGGTAATAATCTGCTCCTGTAATTGCTGTGGAAAAGGCAAAACCTCTGGAGGTTTTACATCTAATCATTTATTTATGACTGCGTGGTGGCGGCGGCGCGCGGGGGTCAGCGCTGGGCGCACCCCCCTTTGCCTGCTGTTTACATTCCACAGTGGCTTTTTTGCCGGCATTCCAGCCTACACCATCAGTCAAGCACTGTGGTTCACTGGATAGCTGCTCCGCACATCAGCGCCTTGGCCCTACCACTTCATTACCGATGCCTCAGTAGAGGCCGTTCCCCTCTGTATTAGCTGAAATATGCATGTTTTTCCATCTCATTAATTCAGTCTACATACAATTAATTTTTGCCTATTAATAAACCCCTTGGTGTTAGTGACAGCTATCTAAACTACACTACCTTGTGCAGAGCCAGAGGAACGTGCCTGCAGCTTTTAGCATCTTTGCAGTTCTATTTTCCTTTTCTCTCCTGTGTAAATGATGTGTAAACTGTGGAAGGGTTCATATGATGCCCGTTTCTTACAGACTTCAACCTTCAGAAGTTTATAGTCATTTAATAATGCTCAGTTATTTTCCAGGAGAGGTAGACATTAGTAAAGACGAGTCTTTGGGGATATAATCATAGACAGGTTTGAGTTGGAAGGGACCATAGAGCTCATCCAGTTCCAACCCCTGCCATGGGCAGGGACACCTTCCACTAGAGCAGCTTGCTCCAAGCCCCTGTGTCCAACCTGGCTTGAACACTGCCAGGAATAATCACTGATTTGTGCTGTGATCTTAAAAATGAAACCAGTAGCTAAAGAAGAAGTCCCTGGTTAATGAGTGGATGTGGGACCTTTAGGCTTCTCTCAGTGGTGGCTGGGTGTTATGCAGTGGTTACGTACCTAGGCTGTAAGTTGTGTGTAGTGTGTACACCCTTCAAATGGGAATTGTCCCGTTGGCTGCCCCTAACATGGCTAATTTAGCAAGTAGTCCCTCATTTGCACACCTAAATGCAAACCCCCATTAGAAGGGGCAAGTAAAAGTTCACTTGTGGGGGCTAATCGGATGTGGCTTTAGGAGAGGTCCGGCCAGATGCATTACAGGTGCTCTGGAGGAGCTGCTCTGACTCTTGATAATGCAAATGAAATCTTGATTTGATCTCTCATGATTGGCAGGGAATTGTTTTGGATCTTGTCATTTCCACAGGCTGCAAAGGGGATGAGAGGAAGGAAAACAGTGTATGGGCAAACATGTGGGGGAGATGATGGCTTTCAAACATAAGAAGATGATGGCTGTAGTGATAGGCAGTGCTCAAGGCCAGGTTGGACACAGGGGCTTGGAGCAAGCTGCTCTAGTGGAAGGGGTCCCTGCCCGTGGCAGGGGCTGGAACTGGAGGAGCTTTAAGGCCCTTTCCAGCTTGTCTCCAGAAGCAGGCACTGCAGCCCTGCAGGAGCTGGCGAGCAGCATGGGAGGATGTGGTGGGACACAACCAGCAACGTCCCTGGTGTCCCTGTAGCAACAGAGTGCTCTGGGCTGAGCTGCCAAGCACCTGGATGCTGCAGGGAGGAGGAAGCTGGGGCAAAGAGCCGAGTTAGATCATCCTCTAACATCAAGCTGCAGCTTTCAAAGGCAGTGACAGTATTTCTGATGAAAACAAAGTTTTTATTCAGTTTGTTTATTGCAGCGTTCATAATCTGGAAAAGGGATTTGCAATAATAACAGACTTTTGGGGTTTTCTGCTCTTAAGGGCTTTATTATTCTATCCTTGCCAGGAAGCACATTTTAAGAGCTTGGATTCAAAATTAAACATGACCTCAGTGTTTTAAAATACAATTACAATTACTATCCATTTAGTAGGGTTTTTTGTTTTACTTTTGACATATGGTCAATATACTTATGCCAGTTATTAAAGACATTATTTTATGCTATGCTAACTATTTAACATACTCCAGCTGCCATAGTAAATACAGACAGATGACAGGGATGTTGAGGAAGCGTGTTGTATGAAGCATGTTCTTAGGTTAAATTACTGTAGTGTCTGTACATAGGTAAAGAGAAAAATCCACTATACTTGATAAGAGAAATTTATATTATTTATATGGAACAGAATAAACCAATTTACAAGAAAGGCACTTAAGTGGGGAGCTTATTTATTAATGAGTGTAGTACACAAGCTAATGGGGTTGTAATGCAGATGCACCTAAAGCTCGGAGGACAGCGGTCCCCAGGCGCCATTCCCTATTTCAGAGGAGAGGCGAAAATGAAAGCATTGCTTGGAAAATACTCCTCCACCATTCAAAACCGAGTTATGGAAAGTAGTTTTGTTTGTCTCATCATAGACAGGATGGTCTGTGAGCATCTCCGTCTCTCCTGCCTCAGGACATCGGTGAGGAAAGCCCCAGTGCTGGAACTGTAATTCACAGCTTCTGCAAGATCCCACTTTTTCCCCTTTGGTGGGGTTTGGATGTGATTGTAAGGACACAGCAGGTCCCCATGCCTGGCCGTGTTCAAGGCCAGGTTGAGCACAGGGGCTTGGAGCAAGCTGCTCTAGCGGAAGGAGTCCCTGCCCATGGCAGGGGTTGGGGCTGGAGGAGCTTTGAGCTCCCTTCCAACCCAAACCAGGCTGGGATTCTGTGATCCTGGGGCAGCTCCTCTGCAAGGAGAGGTTCCAGAGCTCCTGGATCCCAGCAGGGAGCATCCCACTGGGATCCAGAGGTCTGCAGGAGGGTGGGAGAAAGCAAGGGACAAGCTGAGGCCCAGTTGGTCCAGGAAGGGGTGTTTGTGTAAATTACAGCTCCCATATTCGGTCTTTAACAAGCTTCTTTTGCAGCAGCAGTTCATGGACTCTTATTTCAGTTAATTAGAACAGCAGCTTTTTGGAAACACTAATTTTATTGGGTTTATTGATGTGCCCTGCTGGTTTTCCAGTGCTGGGATTGGGTTCTGCTTGGTTACCTCGGAGGAATAGAAAGCTTTTCCTGCCTGATGAGGGAGACCTAGGCAGCAGCTGTGGCAGAGGGAGATGCTTGGGAGATGGTCCTGGGTGAGGAGTGGTGCTGGTGGGAAGATCCGTGCTGCTTCCAGAGGGTCCTGTTGCTTTCAAGAGGGCTTCCCACTTTGTGCCTGCCAGGCCACCTCGAGTATGGGTACAGGTCTCTCAGCACATGCAGAAGTGACCGTCCTGTGTGCAATGGGATGTAATTGCACAAAGCCTCCAAGGGGGTGATCCATGGGCTTGCAAGCAGTAAACAAGACAACTGTTGATTTGAAATGAAGGCAAGTGCTGAGTATTTTGTGTCCTTCCTGCTGTTGTGGAGTTGTATTTGGGGTTTTGAGGCCAGAGGCGGTTCTCCGTTGGGTAATCCCATTTAGGAAAGATCCTGCCAAGGAGTATGGGAGACTGTCTCAAATCCCTGTAAAAAGCTTTGGAGAGAGACTCATAGAAACACCGGTTGAAGGGACCTCAAGGACCATCTGGTCCAACCTTTCTTGGCACAGCATGACCTAGACCAGATGTCCCAGCATCCTGTCCAGCCAGACTGTATCAGTGTCCGCTGTTGGGGAATCCACCACTTCCCTGGGGAGATGATTCCAGTGTCTGGTTGTTCTCATTAGGAAAAATTCTTTTGTGTCCAGTCAGAATCTCCCCAGGAGTAACCTGTGCCCATCACCCCTCGTCTGTTCCTTGGGACTCATTGTCAAAAGGGAGTCTCTTCTTTGTAGCCACCCTTTAAATACTGGAACATGATGATAAGGTCTCCCTGGAGCCTTCTTTTCTTCAGGCTGAACAAACCCAGCTCTCAGCCTTTCCTCACACGGCTTCCCAGTGCTCGGATCATCTTCTCTTGGCCATATTTATTAGCTGTGCATGTGAGGCACTGGCACAGGGTGCCCAGAGAAGCTGTGGCTGCCCCATCCCTGTCAGTGTTCAAGGCCAGGTTGGACACAGGGGCTTGGAGCAAGCTGCTCTAGTGGAAGGGGTCCCTGCCCGTGGCAGGGGTTGGAGCTGGAGGAGCTTTAAGGTCCCTTCCAACACAAACCATTCTAGGATTCTATGTACTAGCAGTGTTTTCCACGGGTCCTGTTCTCAACCTATGTTGACATGGAACTTTGGATGGTGAATGTCTGCTAGGATCCCAGATCTTGACATGTTTCATGACCATCTGATGCCAGTGTCTGTGGTTTCTGAGTGCTCATATCTGGTTTAGCAAAAAATAAACGAACCCCCTTTCTTCACACTGGTGTTAGAAGCTTCACAGTAACATGGGGAGGGTCAAACTGACCTCAGGGGCTTTGACTGGTGCCCTTCCTGCCATCTGTTCTCTTGTAGAGCTGCTGTGTTGTGCAGGACATCAGAAGGGCCTCATCCACATGAGGAAAATACTTTCATTCCATGTGTTTCAAGCAGCAGATGGGCAGCGTGTCTCTGGTGGCAGGAGCATACACATCAGGTTGTATGGCAGTCTCTGCCCTGATGGGAGACCCTGCGTGTCAGGCATCAGTGAGCCCATGGTAGGTCCTAACAGGAGATGCTCAGAGGGCACACACTGCATTACACCCAACCAGGGCAGTAGCTGCTTTGAAAAATGTCCTGATGAGTTGAATTCTTAAGAGGTTCCTGATTTATGTGTATCTTAATTCATTTTAATAGGCTGGAGTATCTGCAGGTGCTGTTGATTATAATTCTGGGTGCTCGCTTTCATCTGGAATTCATGCAGTAGCACACGTCAAGGTGGGCATCCAAAGTCAGAGCCCGGTTCCAATAATTCAGCCTGAAGTTTTCCTCCTCCAATTTCCCAGTGCACCAGCGGAGATCAGAGGCCCGGGTCTCGCAGTGTCAGGGTTGTAATGTGTATTTTAACTGCCTTAGGATTTATGTGCATAATTGGGATTAAATCTATCTCAGATATGTAGAAAAAATGTAAATTTACTGCAGATACCAGTTAGTAACTGGGCTGTTACTGCGAGGCAAGCTTCTGGATAGAGGTGCTAGGGTTTATGTATAAGGTGGTGCTACACAGCGGTTACACAGAGCTGGGAGATAGTGGAGGGACTGTGGCAAATACCCCAAACCGAAGGAGTTTCTAAGTGGAGAAGCAAAGGGAGCGTGGTGTGTGGTTCCAGGGTCCCTTGCAGCCAGCCCTAACAGAGTTAATTGCCTGTGATAAAACCGACCTTGGAATTCTGATGGGAGAATTCTTTTATATAAGAAGAAAAAAATGTTTTGTAACAATTTCTTGTAAGTGCTAAAATTAACTGACTTTCTTTTAACCTAATTATAGCTCTAACTGATGATATCACCTACGCTTCATGTTGCCTCATGTCTTGGGTGAGAGTGTGCTGCTGCTTGTGACTTGGCTGAGGTTTTGCTTTAAAGCGTTTCATGTGGAGCATCTGTTTAATTACTGCTGGTTGAGGGTCTTTTGGGCATGTCCCTGACTTCCCCCATTCTTAATCTAGACCAGGGTGGGTCTTTCCAATGAGAAGATGCACAGAAATTGTGGGTTTTTTTTTATTTTATAGGCAAATCTTCCAGTTGTTTTGCTGCCAAACCCACTGGTTTGAAACAGAAATATAGCAGGATATATTTCTCTGTGTGTGTGTATATATATATATATATATCAGAAATATAGCAGGAAGAGAGCAGGAATACTTCTGTTCTCCAAATATGGCCCAGCTGTAGGCCTTTGAAGCGTGTCATTTGTAGAGGGGCAATGGGTCTCAGTGGAGAAGGGGGTCTCTGGGGCTGAGCACAAAGGCAATACAGCCTCACAGTGTTGATGAGCACCAGAGCTGCCTATAGTTGTCTTGACCTGAACTGCTTCTGCTAGCATAAATGAGGTAGAAAAGTGCAGGATAAAAGCTGGAGGAAACAAGAATTAGTCTAGAAAATGTGGCTGGGAGACAGGAAGCAGTGCTTGAACTGGTGGCCAGCAAAGACGTGGACCATTAAATCCACTGTAGAGCAGTAAGGTTGGGTAGTGCTGAAACGGTCCAAACAAGGTGAGTTAAGGAGGATGCACCAAAGGATGGGTGGTAGCAAGGGTAGAAAGAGTAGAGCGTTGAAACTGGCAATGTAAGGGTAGGTTGACACAGAGTAGACAATGAAGCAGAGTTTGGGGCATTGGGATGCACAGGAGAAGATGGAGTTGGATGATGAACCATAACTTCTTAGTGGTTGTCCTTGCACCTTACCCTTGTGTGAACAGAGATCTTTGTCCATAATGAGATAAACGTCACTGAAAACAGAAGAAATATGTTCAGGAAAACAAGCCAAGACCACACACACATGGGGTTGTTTTCCTTGAATGTGTTCCTTGTGTTCCTAGGGAGGCCATTGCTCACTGATTGCTGCGTTTCCTCCCTGTTCTCCCAGTACCGTATCCCAGGGCAAGATCTTGTTTGAAATCTGTGTCTCTCTGTATAGGATTCCAATCAAAACTTTAATGGTACAGGGCAGTGAGTAGCATTTAATGACCTTCAGTGCTATCACTTGAGTCTTTTGGGCATTGACATTGATTTTCCTTATCTTGGCATGTGAGGACAGGAGTTTCACTCCCTTCTTTAACGCGGTTGCTGGTACACACACACCAGGAGCACAGAATAAGCAGGGAAGTGGCTTTGCAGGCATCATGGCTGGCTGTGTGTGCTGATCCATAGACAACCTCAGTGTAGAGCCCGAATTTAACATCATTAACTGCAGGAGTCAGAAAGAAAGACTTTGATACTGATGTATTTTACTCAAGAGGTGCATCTATTTAGTTGGTATTTGTATTTGATACCCAAATTTTTGTGCACATGCTGCTTTTGGGGGGTAAAAGAGAGGGATCCATAGGAATTTACATCCTCAAACCCAGATATTGCAAAGGCAGTAAGACAAGGAGTGAGTCTTACTCAATTCTGAGTTCTTGTGCTCTTCCATAAATGCATCAGTTCCTCCTTAATAGGTCTTAAAAGGACCTGGCAGTGGGGTCGTTCAGCACGAACCCGGGTGTTATTTCTACTTATTCAGCTCTCACCCTTTTTTTTAATCTCTTACTGCTATCATAGAGATACTTCATTTCCAAGAAGCTAAATTACACTATATGAGGCTGTGCTTCCCAATGAATTTAAAAGCTCAAAAGATGCTTTGTTCATTGATTCAGCTGGGGGGGGAATGCAACGCAGGCACACGGCTATTTGAACTCTTTATTTGCCACATTTACAATATTAATAACACTGTTTCTAGAAGTTGTCACATCAAGTAAAAGATCTTCATTCCAGACTGTCTTTTGGGGCCAAATTGAGACTGGATGCATGCGTTTAATAAATTGTAGTCTCAAGTAGTCATTTTTGTAAATAATTAGCTTGGGTGAAAGAATAAGTTAGCATATTGTATGCATCTAATGTTGCAAATGTACATACAGCAAACTTTCCTATTAATCAACAGTCAAGCACTGTAAGTTGGGTCTCATACATAATGAATTGTTCTTAAACCTCCTGGGCTTCAGTGATAGAAAAATAAGAGAAAACACAAGTGTAGTAAGCTTTTGAATAAAATTTAACGAGATTGCTCTGTATCCCGTAATCGGTTTGGAATCATTAGAGACCAGATAATTCATCCGCAGTTTTGGGGTGGCTTTAGCCTTCATCTATCAAAGAAAGACTATTTAAATGACATTTAGGTGTTGGTAAAATGCATTTGTGTTTAATTTTGCAATGAAGGCTTCAGTAAAACTGCCAGCTAGCGCTATGTTTATTATGTAAAGAATGATGCTGCATGACTGAGTCTTGTTTTAATGTTAATTCTTGTGTTCTAATCACTGCTGATTCTTCCATTTGAAAAGTAACACACCAGGTATTTCTCTAGGCAAAAAATGGTTTGGTAAGACAAGCACAGGTATATATAAAAAAAGGACAATCAGCCTTTATTGAATCATAGAACACCAGACTGGTTTGGGTTGGAAGGGACCTTAAAGCTCACCCAGTTCCAACCTCTGCCACAGAGTGTGGGGGGAAGAGCTCATTCCATTCATCTTGGCAAGTTGTATGTAAAAAAAATACATTCCATGATGGTTTTTTCTATTTATATTTATTTAAGGTCTTTATCCCTGCTGTTCTGGGTAGAACTGTTGTAGTTGTTAGAGCAATGTAATAACGAGTCATCAGAGTCTGCCCACATGGACCACTGGCCCTCAACTGACTGCAGCCTACCAGGACTTGTGGTCATTTACTTGGGCTAGCTGGGAAGCTTTTTGTTCCAAATAGAAATAAAGAAGAATCTTCATTAGCCCAACACCTGAAGGAGTTTATAAACCTCTTCTTGGGCAAACTGTGGAGTGTGAGGTATCTGTCCAGGGAGAAAACATTCATGTGAATGTAGCTACAGGAGTTGAAGTGAGCATTAGGTGTTATGTTCAACCAGTTGATTACATTTCATAAGTACAAATATTGTATAAATATACAAATATATATATTTGTATATTTATATACAAATAAATTTGTATAGAGCCACTGCAACATTGTAATATTTATGCTGGAAGCTGCCAGATCTTACCTTTACTCTCAGCAAGTTGCCAAAGAGCCATTGTGATAAGTTCTCTCTATTGTAAATCACACAACTCAAGGTCCATCTTATAATGGTTCCATTAAGGCTTATGAAGGACTGTCAGAGGGAAAAAGTAGCTGAGAAGTAAAAGACCTAATTAAAACCATACTGATTTAGAGCATGGCTGCCCACTGAGGCCACTCGGAGCATTTCTCTGCTTTTCATAATGATGAAGCTATTGAGGATGATCCTGAAGCCGACCTGCTGCTTACATGTTTATTTTGGAAGCACATTAGAAACTTCCAGTTCTTGGCAAGTGGTTTGGAAGGAGCCTGTTAAACTGAAACAGGTGCTGTTCCTGATGCTCTCCCCTCTGCTAAAACCATCTTCTCCTTCATTTCATCCTATGCAGACATCAGAAGACACAGAAGAAATGGGGCTGGGATGGAGCATTGGGAAGACCCCTCTCAGCTGTGTGGACACAAGAGCCAGCTGGCTTCCTTAGTTTGTTCAGTCTTACAAAAAAAGCTGTAATGGAAATAGATACGTCAGATTGTAGTAGGAGTGGTATGGAATAGAAACATAGAATAGTTAGGGCTGGAAAGGACCTTAAGATCATCCAGTTCCAACTCCCCTGCCATGGGCAGGGACACCTCACACTAAACCATGGCACCCAAGGCTCTGTCCAACCTGGCCTTGAACACTGCCAGGGATGGAGCATTCACAACCTCCCTGGGCAACCCATTCCAGTGCCTCACCACCCTCACAGGAAAGAATTTCCTCCTTAGATCCAATCTAAACTTCCCCTGTTTAAGTTTTAACCCGTTACCCCTTGTCCTGTCACTACAGTCCCTGATGAAGAGTCCCTCCCCAGCATCCCTATAGGCCCCCTTCAGATACAGGGAGCTCCTCTGAGGTTTACACTCAGCTTCTCTTCTCCAGGCTGAACAGCCCCAACTTCCTCAGCCTGTCTTCATACAGGAGGTGCTCCAGTCCCTGATCACCCTCGTGGCCTCCTCTGGACTTGTTCCAACAGTTCCATGTCCTTTTTATGTTGAGGACACCAGAACTGCACACAATACTCCAGGTGAGGTCTCACGAGAGCAGAGCAGAGGGGCAGGATCACCTCCTTGGACCTGCTGGTCACGCTCCTTTTGATGCAGCCCAGGATGCAGTTGCTTTCTGGGCTGCAGGCGCACACTGAAGCCGGCTCATGTTCAGTTTCTCACTGAATAGCTGAGCTCTGTGTAAGTTGGAGCAGCAGGGCTGCTCGTGGGATGCAGTGGTCTCCTGTGCTGGGACTGACCTTACCTTCTTTCTTGGACTTCACCACCACCAAGAGCTAAATGATGTAGTTTTAATTAAGAATCCCATTGTAAGGCTGTGTAGATGAGGCAGTCACTTGCAGCTGATTATCCATGCAACATCACCATAAAGACAGGCATCTAACTTACTGCACACACATAATCACAGAATCCCAGCCTGGTTTGTGTTGGAAGGGACCTTAAAGCTCCTCCAGTTCCACCCCCTGCCACAGACAGGGACCCCTTCCACTAGAGCAGCTTGCTCCAAGCCCTTGTGTCCAAGCTGGCCTTGAGCACTGCTGATGCTGCCATGCTGCTTCTCACATATTTTGGGGGTTAATGATGGTAGTTTGGTGCCTTTCTGGAGCAGGAGGAAACCACAGCAGTGTCAGGCTGGGATGGTCGGAGGCAGCTGGGGCTGCTTGCCTGCAGAGCAGTGAGGAGATGAAGTCTTGGCTTTATGATGATATTACAGTCCAAATCATTTCCAGACTCCTGAGGATGTGAAACAAGATGATGTGAAAAACATAAGGTTACTGGAGTTTTGAGTGCTTTTGATGCTCTTCTGGATAAATGGAGCAGAAAAGTCTCCCAACTTCTCTTTGAGATTTCAGAGGCATTATCCCTGTTCTGTAGTTATTACGTTGTCGTAGCTCTTACAATCCACACTAAAACTGAGCCGCATTCTGCTGAGCTCAGTACATGTGCAGAATAATGGATTATCCAGGGTGTTTGGAGCTTGGTTTGAGGTCCATGTCATAGGTATTCCTGACAAAAAAAAGCTTAGACATAGGTTCTCATACCTTTTTCTTAGCAAAGAGGTTATTAAGTCGCTGAGTAACATAAAGTAGACATCAGTGTTATAAAGCAAATTGTACTACTTCACACAGATATAAAGAATTAAAATCAAAAGCGTTAACTCAGTGAGTAAATGGAAAGAGAAATCAGATTGCAGTTAATTTCTAGCATTGGCTGCAAAGCTGATTCTTCTTTTTGTTGTGCCTCTGCTCCAAGCCATCAACTCATCTTCTTGTGCGACTGGAGTATTTTAATTGTCCACCTCTGTGTTCTTCCTCTCCTGTGCCACTCTCTAACCAGTAATGACGCGGCCTTCGGTGGCTAACAGTTAATCAGAAAGTGAATTGGGGCTGGAGGAGATGGCAGGGCTGTTTGATCCTGCACCAGGCTGAGAGCAGCCCTGACCCAGCTCCTTCCTGCACATCATTTATCCTGTCCAGAGGCAGCGGCGGGGCTGTGTGATTCCAGCGACATCCCGTTGTGTTCGGCTCCACGAGCTGATGTGGATCAAGCATGGGAAGACGTTTGGTCTTTCTGCAGAGGTGCCTTGTGGCAAAAGCAGCCCCGGTGTCTTTTCTGCCGTTACTGGTACATCACACTTCCATTTCTGGGGTTTTCTGCTAAGAGGGTACTAAAAGTGGGTTTGCTCACTTGCAGCACGCCGGCGCCTACTGGGGAGTTTGTATTGGTTTGCTCGGTCCCCAGACCTGATGGCAGAATTGCCGTGGTTTTCTCTTTCTTCCATTGTCCAGGTTGAGTTTTAGCAGCATGGTATTGACAAACTTCTTGTTCTGGTGGTTGGAGCAGCTCTGCTCTGGAGCCAGGCTGAGAGAGCTGGGCTGGGGCAGCTGGAGAAGAGAAGGCTCCTGAAGGGGAAACCTGAGAGCAGCTCCAGTGCCTAAAGGGGCTGCAGGAAAGCTGGAGAGGGGCTTGGGACAAGGGATGTAGGGACAGGCCAAAGGGAATGGCTTTAACCTGCCCGAGGGGAGACTGAGATGAGCTCTTAGGCAGAAGCTCTTCCCTGTGAGGGTGCTGAGGCGCTGGCAGAGGGTGCCCAGAGAAGCTGTGGCTGCCCCATCCCTGGCAGTGCTCAAGGCCAGGTTGGACACAGGGGCTTGGAGCAAGCTGCTCTAGTGGAAGGGGTCCCTGCCCGTGGCAGGGGTTGGAGCGACGTGAGCTTTAAGCTCCCTTCCAACACAAACCATCCTAGGATTCTATGTTTCTATTGTGTCTGGTTGTATTTCCAGCTTGGGGGGCAAACGCTGCAATAACCTTAGGATATCTCCTCAGTGATGCTTAAGAGTCTGGATGTGAGAAGTTTGATGGCAGGAGTTGCTGGTTTGGCAGTCACCCTTCACATTGTCTCTCTATTGGTTGCCCCATCATTTCTCTCAGGTGCGTTGGGAATGGGCAGAGCATAGGGTTGGGAAACATTTGCAAATCCAGTGTTCACATTTTCATTGCTCTTCCATAGGAAAAGAAAGGAGTAAGTAGCCAGGGAAGAAGTACATTTTTGTTTGCAGGTGCTTTCTGTTTGCTTGCTTTGCTCCTCTGTACCCTGCAAGCATGAGCTGCCATTGAAAATCAAATGAATTCTCAATTGCTTCCTTCCAATTCAATAAGTGGAGGAAAGCAGAAACCTGCCACAGCTGCTGGAAGGAAACGGGGCAGAGGATGGCACAGGTTCAGCAGAAAGCCATTTTCTTTCCTTTTTTCTTAAGGGATGGTCCTTGGGGAAATGGGACTGCGCCCTTGGGGGCCATGCAGGAGGAGCTTCACCTCCACCTACCCTGGAAGCATTGTGTACCATGGACTTGGGTGGTTTTCTTGCTCCCTGATGCACTTCTTGCTCCCTGCTCACTTACGCACGGCATTTTCCTCAGTCTTCAATGAATTGTTTTATAGGTGTAAGAAACTTTGTGTCACAGTGCATTTGTAGAGGTGGTGGGGATCCGTTTCATCATTGCTGTTATGGATCTTTTCATCTTTATCAGAGCAGAAAAAAGGTGGAGTCTGTATCCAGATTTGGATGCTGGGACTTCTTCATCAGGGACTGAAGCTATAGGACAAGGGGGAGTGGGTTCAGACTGACAGAGGGGAAGTTCAGGTTGGATATAAGGAAGAAGTTCTTCCCTGTGAAGGTGGTGAGGTGCTGGCACAGGTGTCTGAGGAAGTGGTAAATGCTCCATCCCTGGCAGTGTTCAAGGCCGGTTTGGACAGAACCTTGGGTGACATGGCCTAGTGTGAGGCATCCCTGTCCCTGGCAGGGGGGTTGGAACTGGATGATCTTAAGGTTCTTTCCAACCCAAACCATTCCATGATTCTGTGAATATTTTGAGCTTATTATTCTTTCTGCTGATGTAGAGTACAAATACTGATTTTTAGTAATTTTTATCCCTAATTCTGTATTTCTTTCCCTCCCTTCAGGGCAGAGTCCACGGCCATCTATGAGGTGTATGAAGGCAGCGAGGAGATGACGGAGCCGCTGCAGCAGTGCATGGGTTGGCTGCATGCCTACTTCTGCGAGCCTGCAAGGACAGCGACCCTTCCCGTGCCAGCCTTCCACCACCCGCTGCTCCAGCAAGGTCTGCTGCACGTGGCACCCATCCCTCCCTGCTCCCATCTCCCTAATTCCTGGTCAATGCTGATAAAAAGGATGTGGTTCAGCCCCCAGTGTTTGCTGGCTGGAAGGGTTGAGTATGAATGCATCTAAAGGGCAATGAGCTTTGCCGTAAGGTTTGTTTCACGTCGAGTAGCTGAGGATTGCACGTGTCCATGTCAGTTGACGTGTGCCTTAGAAGCAGTTGGGGATAGGTTGTGTAGGGTAGCTATGGGTTTATTCCTCAGAGTTATCAGAGGTAAGATTTTGGTAGTTTTAAGCAAAGAACAAGTATTGTTACAAGGAAGTTATGCTATTTATGTGTTTTCATAATAACAAGACCTGAGAAAAGTTTCTCCCTACTATTCTATTTGTCTTCCTATCCATGGATGAGAGGTAGCTACGTGAATTGTGACCTTGTTTTCTTAAAATCAGCCTTCGCAAGTGTTCTTAGTGTCTTAATTTTTCAGTCTCAGAATTTGAAGATGGCAGTGTAAAGAGGGCCTACAAGAAAGCTGGAGAAGGACTTTTGACAATGGCTGTTGGGAGAGGACATGGGGAAATGGCTTTAGCCTGCCAGAGGGCAGATTAAATTAAGAGGCATGTTGTGAAAACTTGGGTTGGAGTGAACGTGATTGGGCAAAGCTGGTTAGGGAATAGTTGCTGCTGCTGCTCTTTCCATCTCTAAATAACATCAGGAGAATTCTGCTTCCCAGGTTATCCGCCAGAAGGTTATAAATCATTTAAAATAATGTTTTTACTTTAATGACTATTCCTAAATGAGCTACTAAATTCTTTTTAGTTTGGCTGATGACATTTCTTGGTCTAAGCACTGATGATGATGTTTTAGGTGTTGGTTTGGGGGTTCACCTTGAGCAGGCTTGGCTTGACTTACGGTCAGAGTTGAGAGGGGACTTTGGTCCTTCCCCAGGCAGCAACATCTGTGTGCAGGTAACGCTGGAATAAAGTGAAGATCTTTTAAAAGAGGAAAATAATTTATTTTATATAAATTTATATATTTTATATAAAAAAATAACTATGTATTTTAGTTAATAGGAGGCTTTTTGAGGGAAAGCAGTCATCACATGCTACTATTATTGAGTGGAGGAAGGAAAGCTCTTCAGCACCATCCAGGTGCAGAACTCAGCTGTGTGCAGGTTTGGGATGGGACATAGCTGGTGGCCATGAGCATCTAGCACCAGGTTTCTGCAGCACCCATGGCTTTGTGGAGGATGCAACTGGTGGCCCCAGTGTCTGTAGTGGTCCCAGTGGGCTTTGACCTTCTGTATGGCAAGTTCTGTGCAGGTTTAGAGGGGTTTAATGCAGTTCAGTTTCTTGTCCTTGGACTGAGACCACATTTGTGCGTTTTACTGGGGAGGGCACGTTCCTCATGGGAACATTAACGAAGAATTAACTGGCAGAAATCACGATGATGTGATAGCATTCCTGTTCTCCTCTGGTGTTCCCCTAGCAATAGTAGGAGAAATAATAAATAGTAATAAAGTAGAAAAAGGGCATGGAAATGCATGTCCAAAATGTGAAGAAACTGTTTTCAAGAGTCGCTTAGTAGAAAGGTAAGGAGGAAAACACATTGTCATGGATCACATTGGGCATTTCAGTTTATCTGTAAGTCAGAATTGCTGTACTGCTGAATTAGGAATTTGGTATTTATTTACTTTTTCACATTTACATTTGAAAGTGCCTGCTCGTTTCTTGAGGCACTTAAAGATGCAGAACAAACATAAGCGAGAGCATGAGGATCCAAAGCTGGGAGGGCTTTTCCTCATCACACTGATGTTCTCACGTCTCAATTAATCAACAGCTCTTCTGGTGAATCATCAAAACCTTTGCCCCTTCGTTTCTGCCTTTCCCTGTAAATACGACCACTGATTATGTGGTCATTTGATACCTGGTGATTTGAGTTCCATCCTGGAGTTCTTTTGCGATCAGGACTGACTGGTGGATATTTGGTTTTAATCAGTGCTTATGTCAAATTTAGTATTTTTTCCTATGCCAGCCTTATCTAGGAAGGGTTTTGCTTATGTCAGACCCCTTGAAGATGTTCCTCATTTAACATTTAACAAGTGTAAAGTGCTTTTGGTGTCATAGAATCCCAGACTGGTTTGTGTTGGAAGGGATCTTAAAGCTCATCCAGTTCCAACCCCCTGCCACAGGGAGGGTCACCTTCCACTAGAGCAGGTTGCCCCATCCAGCCTGGAATTCTCGATTCATGTTCAGTTTTCTGCAGCTGCTTTTAAAAGGAAAAGGTCCCTTCCAACCCAAACCATTCCATGATTTCAGTGATTTCTGTCAACATCAAGCACCTTCCAGCATCACCTCCACTGACAGTAAAAGTCCAAGACTTAACGGTTTCATCGTGCTATTGTAATTTGGTTTCGTGTGTGTGTGCATTACCAAGGCAAAACCAAGCTCAATTATGACATTTACTCTTTCCGTGGCTTATTTGGGGTCTTAAATCTTTCTAAAGTGCTTGTAATTTTCTAAATTACTATTGAAAGGGGGAAACATTTTTAAAAGCACTCTAAGTGCTGAATGAACCATTCCTTCTTGTAACACATCATTGGCAAAATGTACATCCGAAGCACTGATGCCGTAGAACAAGGTGTTACCGAAACATCCCTGACCATTTATAGTGGGAAGTGATTCATTGGTGTTAGTATATCGTGGTCATTAGTCCCCTTTATGTATGAAGAAGAAAAATTGACCCTGTTGTTTTGAAGTGTGTGAGTTTGTTTGAGTTGTGGGTCTGGAAAAGGCAATGTTGGACTGGTCAGTCCTGAATTCCCTGACTTTCCTTTACTTGTGCTTTATAACGTGGTGGTGGTGGTGGTTGCAGAAGGCAATGCTGGACACTGCAGTGAGGAGCTGTTGTGTGTTTGCAAACCAGATGGCTCATTAGAGCAACAAGAGCAGAGGAAATTGGAGATACACCAGTGTTCCTTTGGCCTGTGACAGCAGCAGCCCTGGGGCTCTGCTCTCTGCATGCCTTGCCACAGTCCCCACCGGATGAAGTCCTTTAGCTTTGCAAACCCGCACTTTTACAGTCTTAAATGTGGAGGTCTCAGGACTGAGCTGCTCTCAGGTCTCCCCTTCAGGAGCCTTCTCTTCTCCAGGCTGCCCCAGCCCAGCTCTCTCAGCCTGGCTCCAGAGCAGAGCTGCTCCAGCCCTCGCAGCATCTCCATGGCCTCCTCTGGCCTCGCTCCAACAGCTCCACGTCCCTCTTGTGCTGCTGCCCCAGAGCTGGATGCAGGGGGTTGGAACTGGGTGATCTTAAGGTCCCTTCCAACCCAAACCATTCTAGGATTCTATGTTCCATGTTGTGTGTGTGTGTGTGTATATATATATATATTTATAGAATGAATAAATGTGGTTTAAGTAACAGATGCAGTGGAGCTGTCAGCCCTGCCTCTCACCAGTTAATTTGGTAGCAGAGATTCAGTTCACTAAAGAAAAAAAGTTGAGAAATATTCCTGACTTTCCCATTTTTCATTCCTGCAGCTTCATCAGGCATGCAAATACATTTCTGTTTGGGCTCTTAGATGTTATTTTAAAGTAACATGAAATAATCTGCTCAAAAACGTTAGTACTTCACATATCTGGACATGGCAGGTTCACGTGCAAAGGGATGACAAGCTTTAATGTTTCTGTCTGCCAACACAAAATTCAAATTCCAGGGACTGGCACCTTCTTTTATTACCATTTCATGTGAGAATAGTTTTGCTAAGCAGAAATTCACTGTTTTAGTATCATAGAATAGGCATCTAATGGATTTTTACAAGCCGATACTTCCCTGTGGTTTTCTTGAAACAGAAATCAATCCTCTCCAACCTTCAAAAATAAAAAGAGTCCCCAGAATTAACCTG
>NW_026892677.1:1850000-1852500 GCF_033815535.1 Pezoporus flaviventris | reverse complement strand
CCATGTTGAAAAATGAAACACTAAAAACACCTCATTGATGTAATTCTAAGTGGAATTACAGAGAAAAAACAATTATGTGTGAAGCAGTGGAAAATACGGGAGAGATGATGGTGTGTCCCAGCCTCCCTCCCCATCAGGGCCAGGTCCTCTGCCATCAGCCCGCCTGAAGGAGCACAACCAGAATACCTGTGCTGACATAATCCAGTGATTAACCATCGTTGTGGAAGTACTGCGTGACAGTTTGGAAGGGAGGGAATGATTGCTTTCTCCCAAATAATAACCTGGTTTGGCATTGCCCTGTTTCATGGGTGGATGTGGAATTGGTTTGTGCAATGTGCTTCCTGGGGCATGGCAGCGGGTCCTCCTGGACTGCATTGCAGTACTCCATTAGTAGTGGGAGGGAAAACAGTCTGTGCTTGTAAGGTGATAGAATGAAATCCAGTTTGCAGAAACAGATTTATGCAAGATGATATCACAATTCATGGATTTATTCCCATTTACATCACGGGGGCATGTTGGAGGCCTGAGATGATAAAATAATCAAATCTTGTAGGACATATTGATGAAGTTCAGAGCCCAGTTTCACACTTACTTCATGGTGGTTCTAGGTTTCGTGTGGGTGAATGGAGGTATGGGAGGATTCAAGCTTCTCGTTTGGATTTGTCACTTTAGTGCTCAAAAGCTGCCCAAGTTGTAGCTAGTGGTTGTAGCTGTAGTAGTTGTCGAGGTGAAGGTTGGACTTGATGATCTTAAAGGTCTTTTACAACCTAGTTGGTTCTGTGATTCTATGATTCATCAGCTCTCCCAGGTGTAGTTTTAAATGTGATGGTCCTGAGCCAAGACCTTGAACCAAAGGTTGTGATCAGTTTGAAATGTTGATGTTAGTAAGCTTATTTATAGGTATGAATTGCAAACCGTGCTGTATGAACACGTGTGAGTGGAGTGGTTGAGCCCTTTTTGTTCATCTTGTGTTTTGGGTTCATTAATATTAGAATGACACTTGCAGCACATCCATAAATCTTCCAAAGCTTTCTGCAGAACCTCCCTGCCTGTTCCAGTCTGACTATAACCAGATGGTCCTGCCAACCCTGCCAAGATCCCAGGGTAATTGGGAAACTGCATCTTCTCTGATTTATTTAGGGGCAGGTTTGTGTGTCTCATTAACAGGATGAGACAGGAGAAGAGCTGGGTCATAGCAGCACCTGGGAGGCTGCATTTGTGTTGAGTTCCAATGATGCAGATGGAGGTAAATTGGATTTATTCTTTGGTTTTTTCTCCAGAGAAGGAGAGGAGGAACCTTCACAGGCATCAGCCATGGTGCTTTCAATAGGCAATGAGAGCTCCCAAGAAGTGGGAAAGAAGAGGTTTGAGGTGGGACCGGAACTTCCACTTCAGTGTGTGCCTACAGGAATTTCTCTGTTTTAAGTCAGAGGATGGGCAGTTGTAGTCTCTTGTCACATGTGGCCCTTTGGTAGAGATTTTGGTGGCCATGAAAGAGCAGAGTTCAGTTCCCAAGCTTGGTGTGCAAATTGCAGCTAATAAGGAGAGTTAAGAAGATGACCAGGTGAAGTTCTTAGTGAGGACCAGCTCTCTGACAATGAAATGGAGAGGAGTTCCCTCATTTATTTCTATCTTGAATGGGAAAGTACAAGTTTAATTTTCTGGCCCAGTCACTTAGAAATTGCAGCCGAGCTGGTGCGTGGTGTCTGCAGAAGGACTGTTCGGTGTCCTTTCCAGAACGGGAAAGAGAGTTTTATGGCATTAAATAAGGATAAAATACGAAAAGTTAACCGGAGTTTGAAGTGAATGAGGTAGTTGTTGATGTTTCTCAGTTGCTCTGATCTGTGGGTCTTTTGTACATGTGTTTGTAGTAGCTTCTAAGTGTATTAAAAATATTAATGAAGTTATAAGAAGCTATTTTTGCTTACCTTGCACAGTTCTTCCCTGCTCCCAAAACTGATGTATTTGAAACAAAGCAAAAATACTTGCTCCTGGAATGAGATTTTGAATGGCAACTATAAGCCTGGAGCAGATCCTCTCCATCCTCATTAAACCTGTAGCTATGGCATTGTAGAAATGCCAACAAGTACTTTGTTGGTGTCTGAGCAGTGGAGGTGGCTGTGGACTGAGGATGCTCGTCTTGGTCTCCATCTAGCTTGCCCTAAACCTCTCTGCCCTCCCCTCCAGTGCCCACAGCCCTATAAAAACACAAAGGTATGAGTTAAGACATCTCCAAAACAAAACTTTGAGTGTTTTGCTGGTTTTAGAGCATGAAACATAGAATGGTTTGGGTTGGAAGGGACTTTCCACTACAGCATGTTGCTCCAAGCTCTGTCCAGCCTGGCCTTGAACACTGCTAGGGATGGGGCAGCCACAGCTTCTCTGGGCACCCTGTGCCAGCACCTCAGCACCCTCACAGGGAAGAGCTTCCTCATATCTAATATTTCAGTGCACGAACATGAGCATTTTGGAAGAAGCCAAGAGGAGCTCCCAGTTGAGG
>NW_026892677.1:1787500-1845000 GCF_033815535.1 Pezoporus flaviventris | reverse complement strand
CTGAACTTCCTAATTCAGTAATTCACAGTGACACAATTTGGTTGATCAAAACAGGAGAGTAAAGCTCAAGAGGGACCTTAAGCACCGGCACAGGGTGCCCAGAGAAGCTGTGGCTGCCCCATCCCTGGCAGTGTTCAAGGCCAGGTTGGACACAGGGGCTTGGAGCAAGCTGCTCTAGTGGAAGGGGTCCCTGCCCGTGGCAGGGATTGGAATTGGATGAGCTTTAAACTCCTTTTCAACCCAGACCGGTCTGTGATAACTGTGATTTTCCATCCAAGAGGACTTAGAAGAGGCAGAGACGTGCAGAGATACCTGCCATGGTGCAGGAGGGGGGTGGACCTTCCCCTTCCCCTTCACTGCTTACTGAACAGATCATCACAAGTTGGTAACAGTAGATGAACCATAGAATCAAAATAAAGACACTTCTGTTTATAGTCTGATTTTGCATCATTGGGCCCAACTGTGATTGATGTAGATGCAAGTGAAAAAGAAAATGCAAGGAGATAATGCCAAGAGGGAGGAGGAGGAAGCTCCCCAGGTCTCTGAGTACCAGTGAGGTAGGGAAATCCTTGTGCACAAAAATGGGATGGAGTCTCAGGAATCAGCATGGAACTGGTGTCAGAGGAAAATAAATTGTTTTTATGCTTACCTCCATCCCCTCTGCAATGTAAGACTTGGCTGCCACGTTTTGTTGGCTTGGAAGAGACTGATATTTTCCCTGTCTCTTCATCCAGAGCATTTGTTCTCCTCTCCTGTAGCAATTGCAGCTCGGTGTATTACCTACAGCTCAGAGGATAATCAGGTGGCTTCTTCATTTAACTGTACCACTGCTGCAAGCAGCTGCACAAATCACCTGGCAGGGGATGCTGTGCAATGACATGGTCTGTGCTGTAGCCCAAGAGGGACTTGTCAAGTGCTTTGCAATTTCCTCCATCTTACCGGTCCACAGCCTCTAAAACCCAGCCCCAGCCTGCTCGGGGTTGTTGTGGCATTCAAAGTCTGGGAGGAATATTTAGCTTAGATGAAGTTGCTAATGCTTAAGGAGTCGTCGGTTTGCATAAAACCCTTGCTTGGGTTTGAGTTTGGGAGTGGGAATAGGGCGAAGTTTGCAGTGTGCCATGGGCAGGGGATGTAAAGAGCTGGTGCTGAGCATCAGGCTCCTCATTTCCATCAGCTCTGAATTTATACTCTGCTCTTGCAAGGCTATTGCACACCAAAAAATGGGTCAGAATATCAGTTACCACTCAGGTAAAACACCCAGTGACTTGCAGGGAGTTTAACCTGCAGAAATACTGCTGGATGAGGTCCACGGAGAGTTACTTGCTTCTAAGGATAGAATTTGGCCCCACAACCCCTTCGGCAGTCTGAAGGGAGCTGCGGTTAATACTGTGTTAAACTACAGATCAGAAACAGCTCCATTAATTGGGGTTTAACATCGCTCAGCCACGTGCGCCAACCCGAACGCTGTATGTATTAGACGAAAGCATATTGGCACATTTGTCACTTAAGTGATACAGATATATAGTACATTTCTAAATTATAGTCGTGTTTCTGTGTTATTGTATTACACATTTCAAACACAGGCATGCATAGGCAATACATAAAAGCGTTACAAAAGCACTCCCCTAGCCCACATTTTCCTACGTGGTGACCTGTGGGAGAGCACGAGATAACACCAGAGCTGTGTTAAATGCTCTGCTGTACTCTGTTGGGTTTAATATGGACTGCCTAATATTTATGAACTGATGTTATTAATCTTGCTAAATATTTACTCATGGAACTGTATCTGTGGGGCAGTATTCAGGTAATAGTAGAAGAGGTGGGACATGGCTTGTGCCAAAGTCGAAATAGGCACTGCAGGGTCTGCTGCAAGGACTTGGGTTCACCAAAGGTGCTGCATTGGAGGGGCCAGTTAACTTGACTGTTGTCAGTGCTACGTGCTGAGCTTGGTTGGGGTTTTGAGTGTTTGAACACTTAATGATGTCTGATGCAATGGTTGCTTGTTCTGGAGTCAAAGGGCATCGTAGTTGACCTTTATTTATCTATAGATAAATCACAGAATCCCAGACTAGTTTGGGCTGGAAGGGACCTGAAAGCTCCTCCAGTTCCAATCCCTGCCACGGGCAGGGACACCTTCCACTAGAGTAGCTTGCTCCAAGCCCCTGTGTCCAGCCTGGCCTTGGACACCACCCGGGATGAGACAGCCACAACTTCATAAGGGAGCATATGAACCTAAGCGTTAAAGTATCCTTTAAAATCCTTTAATAGCAGCTAATAATTGCATTTTATACCGTAGAATACCGGGTACTCTATGGTAGAAGTAGAAGGAAAGCATTACTTGGTCTGCCTCCTAACAAGAGCAAACTGTAATTAAACAGTTAAGAGACTAGACAAGTATTTATCTCTTTCATGTACCACTTGGTAGCTCAGTCTAGGGGAGGGTAGCAGTGATTGTTACTATTCAGATTGTTGGTCTAGTGGAAAGTGTTCCTGTCCATGGCAGGAGGGCTGGAACTGGATGATCTTAAGGTTAAGGTGCTTTCCAACCCAAACCACTCTACTATTCTACGGTTGCTGTTTAGGTGATGTGCTTAATAGGCCTTTAATGGCCCACTCAATAGTGAAGGAGGTTCAAAAGTGGTGAAAATGTGCCCCCTTGCCTGTGTTAACTGTTTACACAGTTGATGTCAGTAAAAGTTCTTTGGATTGGATATGAATCTCTTCTTTCAAGAGCCAAATTAAGTTTTCAGGATTAGGTGGGAGCTCATGCTGCTGTGAGAACTGCGGTTCTGTACGCAAGCTGGGGTAGTTTTGAAGTGTTATGCTTGAGTATTTGTCTTTCCCAGTAGTGATAACAGTGAAAATAGGTAAGTGTAAAAGCAAAGTTGTCTATGTGGTACCCGGACAGGCTGCGAAAAAGCTGTGAAGGGATGAGTTTATAACTTACTGTTTTATATATATATATATATATATATATAAAAACCTGTTTCTTTGCATTTGCAAAAGCCTTGGGGAAAACTAAAAACTAACAAACAAATAAAAACACCAACCAGAAAAGCCCACAGGAAAGCTGACGTTCCCAGCAATCAGTGAGGGTTTGGTGGGAATGTTAGTTCCCCTTGAGGAGAAGGGAAAACATGGTCTGGCTTTAATCCCCCTTAACCAAAGAGATTAAACTATGTCAGATCATACTGTATATCCTTGGAACCTCTCTTGGCCCAAGAACTAGGGAAGGAGATACAGAGGGGACAGGAAGGGACTGATGCTGATGGCTCTGCTCTTCCTCCCACCCATCCTGTTCTGCTGCAGGCTGAGACCCTCAGTAACACAATAAATGGCCTGGCAGCACATTATTAGATAGCAGCATACAACTTCACTTGGTACTAATTGCCACCTTCAATTACACTGTTAAAAGTTATGATATGGCTGGTATTAAAGTAAAGAAAGACAAAGAGTCAATTTTCACTCTTTTTATCCCCACGGATGTAACATTCATATGGAGAATTAAAGTCCGGCTGGCTGTTGAGAGTGGCCTCTGAGGTGGTTAGGCATTAACAGGAGCTTCAAGGTACATCCCTCTTTTTAGGGGCTTATAATTTATCTATAAATATTAATTTCAGATAGTTCTGGCATCCAGTCTCGGTATTGCTTTCCAATGTGCCAAACAGTTGGCAGGGCTGATAGAACCACACAATTACGAGGGGTTTGCACCACTGAGGAATGCAATGGTGATGTCCACAAGAGGAAGACATCCAAGAAGTCATTCACCCATCTCCTGTTCTTAAACAGGGGTTGTTCAACCTGGGAAGGCTCTGGGGAGACCTGAGAGCATCTCCAGTGCCTAAAGGGGCTCCAGGAAACCTGGAGAGGGGCTTTGGGCAAGGGCCTGTAGGGACAGGCCAAGGGGAATGGCTTTAACCTGCCCGAGGGGAGACTGAGATGAGCTCTTAGGCAGAAGCTCTTCCCTGTGAGGGTGCTGAGGCGCTGGCACAGGGTTCCCAGAGAAGCTGTGGCTGCCCCATCCCTGGCAGTGTTCAAGGCCAGGTTGGACACAGGGGCTTGGAGCAAGCTGCTCTAGTGGAAGGGGTCCCTGCCTGTGGCAGGGGTTGGAGCTGGAGGAGCTTTAAGGTCCCTTCCAGCCCAAACCACTCTGAATCTGAAACCCTCCCAAATACCTCTGTGGTCCCTGGATGCCATGTACACAGCAGCTGGAGGTGGAATGAGTCCTCAGGGCTGTGGAGACATTAAAACCCAACTCAGTGCATTGCAGAGGAAGGAGAAAACCTCTGATATTCACATTCATATGGTGTGGTTTCGTTCAGTCATTGCTCTGCTGGCATCTGCCTTTCCAGGACGGCGCGGGCATCCTCAGCTCGCAGAGGTATGAAGTGTTTCCACGTAACGAGAGAATTTGTGTGTGTTAATTTTTATGTGCATATTTTACAGCACTTTATAATGATATTTAACAGCATAAAATGTTGGCACACACTGAAAATTGGTGAAAGTTCAGCCATCTAATTTGGGCAGGTTATGCTTACAGGCACTCACACTTGCAGACAGTTTAATAACAGTATTTGGCACTGTCTCTTCGAGCTGCTTAAACTAATTAATGCATTTGCTCCCTACAGGATGAAATTGAGTTTTCAGATACATTTATAAAATGATGTGCATGATTGCTAAATATTTCATTTTTTTGAACTATAACTTTGAGTGGTTTATGTGGGTGCAGAGACAGTTAGATATTCTCCCATGAAAAATGTACAGTGGCTCTGGAAAGAGGATAATCTCTGCCCTGGCTTGTCAGAAGAGGATAATCTCTGTCCCTCTTTTAGCCTGTTAAAAGGTGCTCAGTAATTTGGACATCACTTGGCAGAAGGATGATATTGCTGGGGGTGTCTGGAGGTGCCCCATTCTCATGCGGCCACTTGGTGCTCCATCATCTGCACCCACTTCTCTTATTCCAGTAGCTTTCAGGTTGTGGGTCCATCGCATCCCAATCCATAGCGTTTCTTGCCAAAATGAGGGCAAAAAGGGGGATTTTTTGGACTGAAGCCCCAGTGATGTGCAGTCTCTGTGCTCCATTGATGTAGCAGATGACATCAGGCAATAATTCCCCGAGACCCTTGTGCAGGGGAGGTTAACACTAATCTCGCCAGCTTGAAAAGAAGGTTAAAACAATAATAAGTAACAATTTGATTTGGAATAAACCTTTCTGAAGGAATCACAGTAAACAAAATCTGTTTGCCTAAGGAAACCCTCCCAGCAATCAGCTCCTAACACAACTGCTTGTGCTAATGAACCCAAAGCTGTTAATGTGGTTTCTTCAGTTAAATTGATTCATGAATTTTGAAGAGAACATTATCTAATGAATTTTCTTTGAATAGAAAGCAATTAAAAGGACAAATCAGTCTGATTAACCCCAAAGTCACCCTACTGCCACAAATGGTGTACAGTTTGAAATTATATCATAAAAAACTAGAGCAGATTTGCTATCTCTTTGCCCTCTACTAATCCATGTAAATTAATGAACAACAAAGTTAATTTCTTTGATGACCCTTTTCTCGTATCACCTGGATTATGCTGATGTTTAATTTGCTTAATGTTATAATAAAGACTAAACAGATTTTTTTCAATGGAGTGATTATCATTCCCTTCAGTTAAGAAGTGATTTTTATTATTTAACACACACCTAATGGTGTATGGGTTTCCTTTAAGACCAAAATCACATTTCACTATGTTCCTGGGTAACGTAATCGATGTCTTTTTTGACAACTAAAGGAAGAAAATGCTTTTAATCAGTTTATTTCTTTGCCAGAGCAGGAGGCTGGGGGAAGGGCCCTCTTTTCCTTTCCTTTTTGCCTTTTTACTTTTCTTTTTATTCACCAGCTCCCTCAGTAAGTTATTCACTAGTTAGATCTTCAAAGCTTTTACAAGTGCCTTGGAAGAGCAGTAAGTGTTCAACCCAACTGAAATCTGAACGCATCCATCAGGCTTTCCTTTTATAAAGGCTTGGGAAGGTAAAACCCCGAGTTGCAGAAGGAAGCTGGTCCTAATGCATTTGCTTATTCATTATCCCAACCATTGGAACACTTAGAAGCAATTTGCTGGCGAATTAAAATTGAAATCATGGAAGATACGTTATATTTTGTTTCGGAGCCCCGTATCATTAAGGATGTGCCGTATATTCAAGGTCATAGCTAGTCCTTACATCTTGTAATGTCTGCAGTGCTGAGCAGTAGCTTGGGGGTCTCGACTATAAAATGCAGTCAGGCAGGATAATACGGAGTCCACTGGCTCTAGGGCTTCTTGTGCCACGTGTCCCAGCTGAAGTTGGAAATTAGCTGGAGATGCGAGGGCTTTGTCAAATAGAGCCGGTTATATCTTCTCTTTTTAATTTGACTCTATGCTAATTTATACTCTGCCAATTTAATGGGAAAACCACATTGTCTGAGTTAACGGGATAATTGTACTCGAAGCAAATTAAAAATATAGGAAAATCAAAGCCTTAAATCCTTTTTTTATAGTGGTCGGTTACTTGAAGTGCTCTTTCTAATAATCATGTCTTTAAATGTAGTAATATAGGACACAATCACAGGACAGTGCGTCGGGGCTGTTTCCATTTAAATGGGAAAGCTGTTATTGAGCCTCTGCGTTGGGGTTTGGGAGTCTTTCACCTTGGGTTTCCTCAGCCGTGCATGCAAACAGCGCTCGCTTCGTCTTCCCTGCAGATTCCTTCACCAGCAAAGTGCTGTGGACCCTGTTGAGAGACGTGAAGTTTGGAGAGGCCGTTTCCTACAAGCACTTGGCAGACCTGGCAGGCAACAGCAGAGCAGCGAGGGCAGTGGGAGGAGCCATGAGGAGCAACCCTGTAAGTTCATGTCAACTCTGAGATGAAGTTGATGGAAGATGCTGGATTTGGAGAGCTGTAAGGGCTAAATGGCAATAGATTAAATTTATCTGCTCTGAAAACTGGTCTACCGTGCGTAATAAGGTCAGTAAGTGTTTTTAATCAGCAATAATGCACAACCTGATTTAATGGGATTTATTCCCTACCATTTATAGTGTTAGATTTGAAAGAGAAACACTTCTTTTAATTCACCAGCCTCTATGTATTTTTGTTCTCAGACCTTCTGATGTATTCTTAGGTGAGGGAAGTCTTTTATCCTATATCTGAAGTGGGGGCTACAAGGATGCTGGAGAGGGACTCTGCATCAGGGACTGTAGTGATAGGACAAGGGGAATGGGTTCAAACTGAGAGAGGGGAAGCTCAGGTTGGAGAGAAGGCAGAAGCTCTTCCCTGTGAGGGTGCTGAGGCGCTGGCACAGGGTGCCCAGAGAAGCTGTGGCTGCCCCATCCCTGGCAGTGTTCAAGGCCAGGTTGGACACAGGGGCTTGGAGCAAGCTGCTCTAGTGGAAGGGGTCCCTGCCCGTGGCAGGGGTTGGAGCTGGAGGAGCTTTAAGGTCCCTTCCAACATAAACTGTTCCATGATTTCATGAGTTCTCTGGATTTGACCCAATTGGAGGGAGTAGAGCTCCAGGTTAGGCCTGTGGATTTTGGAAAAATGGTCTCTTATCATACCTGGTCTCTGTTTGTCTTCTTAGTAGTTAGCTTTCCATTTTAGTTATCCTGGTTTAGCTTTCCACCTGTATCACACTGGTCAGTGGGAGTCAGGTTGATGAGAGTCAGCAGGTTGTATATCCTTGCATGTCTGGTTCATGTCCTGCTAGAACAGCCGCATCCTGAATTTGGGGGGTTTCTGGGCTAGAATGGGTGCACAAGGAGGAAGGAGGCAGTTTGATTCCCCAAACCCTCAACCTTTGGCCTTTGGACTGCAGGAGCCACATCCACATGGCTCAAGTTTTTGTGATTATAGAGGAGCAGGGATAGCCCAAGACATCCCACAAGGGACTGATGCTGCAGCACCTCGTTCCTGGGCACAGGAACGGAAAAGCTGGTGAAGAGAACACTGCTGTGTCTGTCTTTACCCATCCCCTTGCTACTTTGGCTCTAAGAAATAAAAATCTGTGATTTCTGTTACTATCACTGTGGCCCTTTTGGCCATTCTTCAACATATTTTCCCTCGTTACCACTTGCCCTGAGCAACATGTGCCTTTCCATACCCAAATTCCTCTCCTGTTCTCCAGCATTATACCTGCTGTAATCTTTGACCTCCTGTGTTGTTTTTGCATTCAGTCCTCTCAGTATTTCTTTAATAAGGTACATATGAAACTGCAACACGTAGTTGCAAAGTGGGTTAGAAAATCTGCTTTCAGGTGGCTTTACCTGTAGAAATAACAAAGGTGAAGGGGTTTTGCAGTGCCACTTATTATCTTTATATTTCACCTCATTCATAAAATCAACCTGCAAAGGTAACCTGCATGTAATGGCTTATAACCATGTAGAGATTTATATGGGAAGCATGAAAAACACAGTGAGGTGCTCATACTGAAGTGCCAAAGGACTGTGTGTGTGTTTGCATGTGGAATATGCATGAAATTACAGATTAACTACAGATGTGTAGAGATAAAACCATGTTTTGGAATGGACAGGGTTCTCATTACAACCCTGATTTCTATGGTTTTTTTATCATCAGCTTTCTATTATGAACTATTGGGGTGGTATTCTATTAACATAGCGCTTTCTCCCTAAAGCTATACATTATTATCTATAAAATGCTTTAAAATCTTCTGATGGGGACAGAAAACACTGCGGTCTTCGAATGGGGTGGGAAATAACAATAATAAGATAGGACCCCATTTAAAAAAGCCAGCGGTAGCTTTGCTGTATATTTTCAGAACTATTTTCATCCTCCCTCACAGGGGAAAAAGCAGGAATTTTCACACCACAACCTGCTGTTACTGCTACTTTGGATGCTGCTGCTCCACTGCAGCCTGAGGGCAGAGCTGGGTACATTTCTAGGCAATAGCAATTACATATCCTTTTGCACAACACTATATTGTTATTCTTTGAGAACTGTTTCCTGTAGGTTTGCATTGTATTGCCTTATCTTAATGTACACCAGATGATATTGGAAAGCATTCCATCATATTAAAATAGTTTGTATTGTCAAGTACAATACGGTGTATTGACAAAACGGAGCTTTATGCTGCTTATATGAGCTGTTCCATAGGAAAATCTGATAGAGGCTTAAAATATCAGGTTGTACTTCTTTATTGAGCTCAGAAGCTTAAACCCATTAGACACGATGCGAGTTTCTGTGGTCATGTGCTACCAGCTCGGAATGGTAGGGTACCTGGGAAGCTGGTATGTGTATAAACACCCTTGCAGTCTGTTTATCAGATGAGATATTGAGCTCTGAATCTAACTAAGCAGTTCATTAAACCGAACACGTCATCCGGGCTGCAGCATCATTAACGTGTCGGCGCAGAATGCAAAGAACTGCGGTGTTAACAACTGCTGCACCTGCAGCACGA
Organism: Pezoporus flaviventris; assembly: GCF_033815535.1. Taxonomy (NCBI): domain Eukaryota; kingdom Metazoa; phylum Chordata; class Aves; order Psittaciformes; family Psittacidae; genus Pezoporus; species Pezoporus flaviventris. Next base: position 1,835,566 of record NW_026892677.1, on the reverse strand, counting down.
GCTTTGGGAAGGAAACACCACATTGGAGGTGCAATTGCTTTGAAATTGGTGCAGAAATGGGATGTACTGTTAAGCAGCAGATTAGTGATTCTTGTTTGTGGGAGGGACGCTGGCGATAGCGAATACGTATTGGAAGCATGGAGTTCAAGTTGATCCTTCAATTAATGATCACTGTGGAAGATGCGTAGAAGAGCAAAACAAGTATGGTAGCACCTTGAGATGCTTCTTATGATTAAAGGTATAAATTATAAACAGGGTGAAATCACAAACATGATTTAATGAGGATAGTAATAACAGTAAAACTGAGCATTTGAAATAAACCAGAGCCTGGCATTGCCTTGTCCCTCAACCATCTTGATAGCGTTGCTAAGCTCACTCTCTTCCATAAAATGCCAGAACATTCCCCCCCTCTTCTACAAATCAGACATTGGTCTTTAATCCCAGTAGCGTGCATTCCACAGGTTTCCCTTTGTAGCTGGGTTGCTTCCCATAATTCATACAATGACCTTCAACTTTATGAGAAGGTGGAATAGGTGCCAGCAGCAGCTGAGAGACACCTCTGCCTCGATTTATGCTGAGGACATGGTGAGGCTGGCTCTTCTTTTGTAAGGGGAACTTCAGATAGTTTGTTGTGGCTCACAGTGACTGCAAGGTCTGTGGTCCTCAAAGGGAACCCATAAAGTTCAAGTAAAAATCTCATTAGACTGGTAGAGGAGGATCAAAAAGAAATCACGGAGACTCATGGGAAATGGTAAGTGTTGGGCTGAGTGGTCCAAGGCCATCCTGAGTCACTGTTCTGTGCCTTAAATAAGATGTCTTCAGTGGTCTGTTAAGAGCAGTTGTAGCTACATATGTTGATATTCTCTCCAATTGTGTTACTAAGCTACAGCCTGGCCAAGTCTACAGCTCGATGCTAATACTGGTCTATCCTAAATCAAGGATATTATTCAGCCAGAATGCTTTAAACAGGCCTTATAGTGTCCTCCCAGTACGTAGTGGGGCCAGCAAGAAAGCTGGAGAGGGACTTTGGGCAAGGGCCTGTAGGGACAGGCCAAGGGGAATGGCTTTAACCTGCCAGAGGGGAGACTGAGATGAGCTCTTAGGCAGAAGCTCTTCCCTGGGAGGGTGCTGAGGCGCTGGCACAGGGTGCCCAGAGAAGCTGTGGCTGCCCCATCCCTGGCAGTGCTCAAGGCCAGGTTGGACACAGGAGCTTGGAGCAAGCTGCTCTAGTGGAAGGGGTCCCTGCCCGTGGCAGGCGTTGGAGCTGGAGGAGCTTTAAGGTCCCTTCCAACACAAACCAGGCTGATTGTGAAGTATGGATTTGGAATGTTGAGGATACATAAAGCTACCCGTGCATTAATGGTGACTGGCAGTAACCCAGGCCCATGCTAGGTCACCCTGTGGTCAGGGAAGAAGGGGAAGAAAAGCAATAGGACACGAGCAGACTGACCGATGACTTTTTGCTCACTGCGATTCTTGCTGTGTTACCCCGTGGCATTTCAGCTGCCTCCATCAGGGCTGATTCGCTTTCGACAGGTTGGCTGTTTCAGGAGGTGTCCAGCCTATCACCAGTGTAATGGAACGGTCAGGATTCCATTGCCTCCAGTAGGAATCCTGCAGCGATGGGAGCTCCTCCGCTCCATCCTCAGCCGGAATTCGCTAACCGCAGCTCGGAGCCGATCGATTCCTCACCCAGGGAGTTTTTTTCCCCACCTTTTTTCTAAACAAAGGCATTATCGAGGAGTTAGTTTATTCACAGATTGCCACGAGTGGTAATGACCGCCCCAGCCTTGTTCTGCCAGTCACCCAGATGGCTGTTGATAAAGATTTAGCATCATGTTCTGAGTGTCAGGGCTGTCAGTAGTGCTGAACCATTTGACCAGAAGAAAAAACGCACAGGGAGCTATTGATTACAGCTTCTCAGTGTCACTTGTTCACCAGGATTTAGGTATTGATGAGGCTGCGAGTGAAAACAAGCTCTTTCCCTTGTGGGCCTCTACCCAGAAGAACAAAAGCAAAAGTTAGAGAAAATATTCAGCTGGTGCCCAAATCAGAGGGACTCCGTTATTGATCCGAGGGCCCCTTTGTGTTATTTTTGTTGGAGACAAATCTATGGGTTTGGAAGTTTTATAGCGTTTGAGGTAGGGGCTGTGGAAGTGATGGATTCGTGTATTAGATGAATTAGATTTCACAGCATGAAGATTTCAGCAGAGCTATAATATTATGAGCTGCTTGGTTATTGATAAAAATTACATTAAATGTAGCTGAGGCATTAAAGCTCCAGACTGGGGTAGGACTCCCTCTAAAATGTCCTTAGGGCCCTAATAAATTTTAGCAGGTTTAATTATTTTAGTAGGCTGAACATTGTCACCACAATTAAGCCAAACTGAAGCAATATTCAGTATCTTTAAATTACGGCCCTGATGCAGCCGTTGTACCACGTTTTCTGTTCCACCCGATGCTGTGGAAGGTGATGTAGTGGCACTTGTGCGTGTTAGGGCAAATTCAGTGTGGAATTCTTTGAGAATGGGAAAAGCTGCATTTATTTCACATCTTCTTCTTCATAAGAGCATAGAATGGTTTGGGTTGAAGGGACCTTAAAGCTCATCCAGCTCCAACCCCCTGCCATGGACACCTTCCACTAGAGCAAGGTCCCCCAAGCCTCATCCAGCCTGGCCTTGAACGCTGCCAGGGATGGGGCAGCCACAGCTTCTTCGTGCTTAGTGCAGGTGGCTTAACCACTGCATTAGTGAGCAGGTCCTGCACTGACCCAGGCATCATCCAAGACCCCACAGCTTCCACCACCTAAAACATAAAGATTTATAGCTTACCATCAAAATACACTGATTTTTAAGGACTTGGAAATTAACCATTTAGGTGTTTTTACAGTGTATTACTATGGCTTGGTATGGCTTTGTCACTCAAGGAAATCTGGCTGCAGTAACTTGTGCATATGGACTCTAAAGACAGAGAAATCCCTAACCAGAAAAACCCTTCCAAACAGCAACTTCTTTAAAGTCACAGAACAAGAACATGATGGCCTCGTGTAAAGGTTTTGTTGGTGCTCACTGGCATTGTCATGGGTGCATAATTCATTTATGGCATTACCAGCTGCAAATACAGCAGCTATTTATAAGCATTTCTTTATTAAACCTTGATTAACAGTAAGCACCTCTGTGTGTTCCCATTTGCTGGGGTAGCCTGTGGGCTGAGACTGAGATTGAAAATTTCAGCTATTGAAATTACTTAACAAAACCAAAAGAACACCAGAAAACCCCAAATCTATATAGATCTGGCCAATAGCTGTTCGGGGTTTGTGTGTCCCAGACTCAGATATGAGCAGAGCTTGAACTGTACTGAAATAACTATTAAGTGAGATTAAAATAAGTCAGTGTAAAGTATGTAATTTGTGTGTGTACATGAAACTAAATCACACTTCTTGACTTAAAATACCCCAATTGCTGAAAACTGCACTTTTCAATGAGTTGCTTTCACAGCTCTATCATTGCAATGGAGTTACTGTGCAGTTACCAAAACACATACAGGGTGATTAGAGATGATGTATTGCATTTTTTATGGCAGGTACTTCAACTATGATAATCACCTGTACTAAAAAAAATAAAAAATGCATTTATGTACTTCCCTGTGATCAGTCTCTCACATAACTTCTTGCATTGGTTTCTCCAAATCCGTGACATTTGGCTATAAACGATACAAAGGAAAAGGCAGGAGGAAATAAGTTCTTAAATTGGTTAGGCCTCCTGAATTAAATCTCTCCTGTTGTAGGTTTTAACAGTCCACAACCCATTTTGCATTGACTTGATGTTAAATAATAAATAGCACCTTGTTCTTACGGTGACTTTTTCTGCAGCACCCTTAGAGGTGCCTTTGCGAGAGGAGGAGCTGGAGATTGGGAAGTTCAGTTCTGAAAGTGGGTTCTTTTCTTCCTGAAATACATCATCTTCCATCCTGGGGTGATGGTTAAGAGTTGTCCTGTACCCCCTTGCTATCCTCATGTGCGATTTGGGTCTATGAGGCTTCATCACCCACCCTGGGCAATGAGGTTTGGTTCCTGGTGCGGGGCAGGTACATCTACTTCTTGCAAAGAAGTTCTTATAGATGGGATTTAATGTATCGTAGTTTGGGTTGGAAGGGACCTTAGAGCTCCTCCAGCCCCAACCCCTGCCACGGGCAGGGACCCCTTCCACTGGAGCAGCTTGCTCCAAGCCCGTGTGTCCAACCTGGCCTTGAGCACTGCCAGGGATGGGGCAGCCACAGCTTCTTTTCTCCCCATCACCTCACCCTTCGCCCCCTTTCTCTCTTTGTCTCTTCTGCAGATCCCAATTATAATCCCGTGCCACCGGGTGATTTGCAGCAGCGGGCAGAGCGGCAACTACGGAGGAGGCAACCTCATGAAAGAGTGGCTTTCGTCACACGAGAAGCTCCAGCAGAAGGCAGCATATTGATGCAGCTAACCAGCCAGGACACGCAGCGTGGATACTTGGCTTGTAACAAGCGCTCAGAGCACCCAGCAGAATTTAGAGGAATGGTAAATATTTGAGTGACACAGAAATATAATGCAACAGCCAAAGTGAAATGTGTGGTGGCACCACTATATTAAAAAAGCAGGATGTGTCCTGAGGGATGCAGCTCGTCTGCCCTTTCTTGGTTTTACATTTTACAGCAGAATGACTAAGAGCGGTCCAGGCCGGTTGTGCATGGATTTTGTTCCCATCTCAAGCCTGGTTTGTTCTATTTTTAATGTCCATTAGAGCATGGGAAAGGGAATGGGAGGGACCTGGCAAACGGGAGGTGCAAGCCCCACAAGGAAGCGTCTGGCATGCTAAGGGGGAAACCCACAAGCCCCCTGCCTGGGTCTGCCCTCCCCTCTTTAGAGCCTGGAATGGGGTTTCACCTAAACAGGCATTAACGGAGCACACTGGGATGGACTGGATTGCTTGTTCCCAGCTTTTCTTTTTGGATTGTGAGAGATGGGAATAGAGTTTTTCACTGATGCAAAAAGCAGGGGGGAAGAGAAGCTGCTGGCAAACTGCATGAAAAGTGTGTTTGAAATCGGCAGTTTGAGTAGCCCAACTTGGGCAAAAATAGTGAGAAGCTCATCCCAGGTTCTTTTTCATCAGCATCACGTTTCCTTTTACCGTCTGATTTCCTCCCTTTAGCTTTTTGCATTTCTCTTTTGTGTAAAGCAAAAGGATCCCAGTACTTGGGAGATGTTAAAGCTCACTTTTGAGGTGGTTTAAGCAGGGTTCTCTGCAAGTACCAGCCACCAGAAGCTGAAATTTTCAGTATGGGAATCGTAAATCCTAACATGGAAATAGTGATTTTTTTATGTGTTTGATCATATTTTCATAGATGTCTCTTTAGAAAAGGGCATTGCTAACCAAAAAATTACTGTGTTACGATACGTTAGTTAATGTGGTATTATTGATACCCCCGAATTGCTTCAATAAAAGAACTGCTTTGCATGTGCAAGTGTCTTTGTGTGTGTTTATAAATAAAACACAGTGTGTGATATATGGAGAAAATAAACTATACCCAACTGCACAATATAAAGCTGTATTTTTATCAAGGGTTTCTGGTGGCAATATAAACCACGAAAGCAAAGCTCAAGTGGTTTGTACGTGTCACCAGAACCCCGAGATAAAAATATAGCCTTATAATACGTACAGTTTGGGTGTATTTTATTATTCTTTTATATATATATAATACATGCTACCCACAAAAGAACAGGGCAGCAGCTGTAAACTTCCCCCTCTCTCACGTTCGCATCCCTTGCTGTTCCTCTTAAAGGTCTCCGTGCATTCCGGGATGCACCGTGGTGCAGGGATGTGACTGGAGCAGGGGCTGGTGATGGGATGGGTGATGCCCGAGGCAGAATCCAGCGGTTATAGGGAAATCTTCTGGATTTGAGGGGGTTTGGGGTGGGGGGGGAAGAGGTCGGGCAGGGACAGGCAGCGCTGCCCAGCAGAGGGCGCCCCGGCGCAGGGGAAGGGGAAAGGGAAAAGGGAATAAGGAAAGGGAAAAGGAAGTGGGAAGGGAAAACGCAACGAGGAAAGTAAAAAGGGAAAGGAAGGGAGAAGGAAAGTGAAGGGAAAAGAAAGAAAAAGGAAAGGATGGGGAAGGGGGAAGAGAAGAGAAAGGGAAAAGGGAAAGGAATTGGAAGGGGAAGGGGGAAAGGAAAAAGGGAAAGGGAAAGGAAGGAGAAGGAGGAAAGAAGAAGAAGTAAAAAGGAAAAGGGAAGGGGAAAAAGGACATGGAAAAGGAAAGGGGAAAGGAAAGGAAAGGAAAGGAAAGGGAAAAGGAAAAGAGAAAGGAATGGGAAAGGGGAAGGGGAAAGGACACAGGCCATGCCCAGGTCTCCCCCAGTGTTCAGGGTGAGTGCAGCAGTGGCATCCCCATTGGCAGCCAGCCTGGAACGCTGTTGCTGCCATGCTCCTCACTTCCCAGGAGCAGTTTTGACATTGGTGACAGTTAACACAAGTACTCATTAACACACAAAACAATTAAAATAATCCCAAGAAAGTGCAGGGATTGGGTTTGGGTTGGGTTTGGGTTTGCGTTTAGGTTGGGGTTTGAGTTTGAGGTTGGGGTTGGGTTTGAGTTTGCATTTGGATTGGGTTTAGCCCTCCTGCTGCTCCGTCCCAAGGGTTTCCCTGCATGGAGATCCATCTCCATGCCCACTGCAGGGGCTGGCAGCACCCTCAACACCCCAAGGCTCTTCTCGGTTCAGGTCACGGCAGAAACACAGAGAAAATACATTAAAATACACTAAAATACATTAAAACACCGGCGTCCCGGTATCCATCTCTATCCATGTGAAAAACACCAGGAAAACCCGCTCGCAGGAGACAGCTCTGTGCTCGCTGCCTGGAATTGGGTTCCTCTGACCTATCAGGTTTCCTCCCATCCAGCCTCGCAGTGCTTTGAACTGCTGACATTGAGACACTGTGCAGCCAGGCACGACAGCTGGCTCTGCAGCATCTAATACCAACACATGCTGGTTTAGCCCATTTCCAGAGCCTAAGATAATGAAAGATTCAGAAATAATATTTGTTTTGGCAGAACTACATTTATAATGAAATAGATGCCCTTGACCATGGAAGAGACTGAATTGTGCAGTGGGTCATTCTCCTCCCCCCCTCCTCTTTTTCTCCATACAAAACAGGCTCTGCAGCCACTCTATGGCCAATAGAAATATTTTTGAAGGCCTATGTTGTATTTCCTGCATCAGATTTACAGCAGAATTGCAGCCACACTGCTTGTACTGTGTTAGACCGGAATGAAAAACGCAGATTACATCCTATGTATCAATCCCAAATGGAAAAGGGCCCCAGGCTTAGGGATTGTTACAGATCGCTTTCATGCAAGCAGTGTTTGCAGCGTAATGAGCTCATACTGAAAGCATCTTAAACAGAAGACAGATTCATTGTCAGAATCAGGACATTTTTAGTTGTGTGCCCAAATTTTCTTCACTCATGCAATGGATTTGTTTGGAATTAGAGGAATTAGTCATCTGATCCGGGCGAGAAAGAGCTGGCCCATAAAGTTCCCATTTAATTTCTCTAAGCAGTTCTCAAGGTTCTTTTTAAGTGCTACTTGATATTTGCTGTATCAGTTGGGTAAGGGACGGTGCCAGCCTTGGTAGGACAGTGCTATCCCTTCCAAATGATACCAAGTTACAGACAAGGAGCTGTAATTTGGAACTGCTGTTTCTGTTCCCATCACAGATCATCACTTCTAGAAGCATCACAGGTTGTTACATTTAATCCTTTTCCCAATGTTTTCCCAAATTTTAGAGTATTTATGGTATGGATTGCATCCAGGTCAAAGAGATGGATTTGGTATTAAAGTGTGTATTTATTGTGAAAGGTGGTGCTGAAGACCTGCTGCTTTAAAGCAAAAGCAAGGAAAGAGTAAACCTATGGAAAGATTGCTTCAAAACTTAAAGCACCATAACCCAAGGGGACTCCTGTAAGATTTAGGTACTATTTCAAGAGTCATTTCTCACTAAGAATCTTACAGGAATGTAAAAATCCTCAAAGAATTGCATTTACAGATTTAATTGTAATTCCTCTTTATGTTCTTATAGAAACAGAACAGAAATAGTGCTCAAAGGTTCCTCTGTAGGAGTCCCTGCCCTTGCTGGATGGCTGTGCCCTGTGCCTGTGCTCCTCCAGCCTGCTTAAAAAGCAATGGAGAATATTACTGACACCCCCTTGCCATGGAAGCAGGAGGGTATTTCAGTTACACTGATGTGCAAATGCATCTTGTCAAAGGACTGTGTGCTGTTCTTGGTTGGAATAGCATGAGCAGGGGATGAGTAACAAATAAACACACTTAATTTGGGCCTGAAATAGGAGCATTTTACCCAGGTTTTCTCTTTTTTTTTTTTTTTTTTAATTATTTCTTCTTTTTTCTTCCTTTTTTTTCTTCTTTTTTCCTCTTTTTTCTCCTGCATGAGCTGCCCTAGCAAAACCTTTTATCTCCCCCTGTCCTTAAGTCTGGGCTTTCCAGAAGGTTGCCTTTTAGCATCACTATTTTTGTTGTGCAGCACTCTTACTAAGGACCAAATCTGGTTATTTCTTCTTTTAGAGAGGAGAAAATCTGGGGGGTGTTTATTTTTTCATTTTCCCAGCTTTCCAAATCCCTTTTTCTCCCCAGATTATCACAGGGGCAGTGGGGAGGAGCACCCTTGACCCCGTTGCTGTAGACTGAAGGCTGAGGGAGGGAAGCCACCTCCATCTCGCTCTTTCCCGGTCCGGAGGGATGCAGGGATGGAGCATGAGCTCTCCCCCGGAGCCTGATCCAGACCATTCCCCATCCCGTGTGAAGTAACATGCGTGTGGCAGGCAAAAGCAGGGCCGGGGGCCGGAGGAGCTGCAGGGTGGGGGGCGCAGCCTGCCCGGAGCCGGCGGCAGCCGTGGGTCTGGGCTCCATCAGCGGCGGCCGGGATGCGGTAGCTGGACCCCAAGGTGAAAATTGACGTGAGCGCAGGGCGCTGGCAGCGCCTGGGGCTGATGAAAGGATGTTGTTAACAAGCCCTTCACGTTTCTCATTAATGGCTGCGTTGGGTTCGGGGTTGGGGGGGGTTGTGCATTGAAAAAAGCCAGAAGACCAAAAAATTCCACGTGGGCACTAATGAAGATCGATCCCGTACAGTGCGCTCAGTTATCAATTTTTAAAACCCCTTTAAGTGCCTTATTCGGTTATTTTAAACGGGGCTTTTTATTTGTGGCTCTGAGTATTGACTGGGGGGGACTCCTCCTGGGCTCTCCTCTTTAACCAGTCTTCATTTAACCTGTAGGAAAATGGGTGCTGGTCCCTCACCTCCACCCTGGCCATGGATGCTGCGAGGTGCCAGGGTGGCAAATGGAGCCTGTCGGTCTGGGCCTGTGCTGGCAGTACCTGGGGTTACGTTATCAGAGGTGGCATTGGTCTTCTTTTGCTGAGCAGCCTCCTGATCTCAGAGCAGCTTCCAGTATCTGAAGGAAGCCTACAAGTATGCTGGAGAGGGACTCCATCAGGGACTGTAGTGATAGGACAAGGGGTGATGGGTTCAAACTGAAACAGGGGAAGTTCAGGTTAGATCTAAGGCAGAAGCTCTTCCCTGTGAGGGTGCTGAGGCGCTGGCACAGGGTCCCAGAGAAGCTGTGGCTGCCCCATCCCTGGCAGTGTTCAAGGCCAGGTTGGACACAGGGGCTTGGAGCAAGCTGCTCCAGTGGAAGGGATCCCTGCCCGTGGCAGGGGTTGGAGCTGGAGGAGCTTTGAGGTCCCTTCCAACACAAACCAGGCTGGGATTCTGTGATAGATTTGGAGGGAGAAGACCTTGTTTGTTGGGAGCCCTCTTTGTGAGAAGCTGTGGCCAAACCTCCGACCAGTGCTGGATTTCCACCAGTGGGAGGGTTTATTTGGACTGGGTTGGGTTTTGCAAACCTTCATCCAAACAGCATCATCTTAAACACCTCCCACGGGAGATCCATTTGCTATGTAGAGATACAACCACTCAAGGAGGCACAAGGTCTAACTGCACCATGCCTGCAGTTTGGAGCAGGACCTGTAGAAGTGGGTTTGTAGTGAGGATTTCAACCTCACCTATTAAAATGGCCTATTTTTGATAGGACACGTGATTTCTGTTCTTGGTGCTATTTGCCTTCCTATTTTCTCTAACCCTGGCTATCAGTCTGAGCAAGCAAGGATGAACCGCGAGTGAGGAGGATGAACTCCAGCCCCTTGCAGCATCTGTGATGGATGGCAATAGGGGTGGGATTGCATCACAGAATACAGGAGATAAGTATAAAACTATTCTGATGTTTATCTATAAAATGACATCAGTATATTGCATAGATTTGATGTCAAGACACCAAAAGTTACCAGGCAGACACACAGGGTAGCTGAAGGTGATGAAGCTGGTGTGTGCTTGCATGGTGTTAATTCCAGGGTAGCAGCCAGAGTGGGTAAACACCACGCTAAAGGCACCATATGGGTAATGGAAGATAAATGTCCATTCCCATCTCACAGGCTGAGAAACTTCCCACAGAAAGAATTAATCCTGCAGAGAGTTGTATTTAATGTGGCCAAAATCAAACTGGGAAGTAAAGCAAAAATTGAAATGAAACCAGTATATTGTTCATGAAAGTCACTTTGGCTCCTGCCATGCATTTTGCAGCAGAGCTTATTGTGCAAATACAATCAAGTGCAAAGAGGATGGCACTGGAATGAAGTTTGGACCTCCCAATATCGCTTGAATTGGAGATTGCGGAAGCAGTATCAGGAGGCTGCAAACTAAAGGAATGCTGTATATCCAGCAACTGCTTTACAGCGTGTTTGTCCTCTAAAAGGAGCAGACTAAACCCACCCTGAGTCATTGAAGGAATCACTGCTTTGAGAAGGAGCAGTCTGTCAGTTGACCGGTTCCTTGTCCCTGGCTCAGTAATGAGTCTTCCCTTTGCGCTGCTCCTCATGACCAGCAAACTGTCTCCAACCTTCTGGTTGTCAAGAAAATTGTGACAAGGCAAATGTCACATCATGGGGAGCCTTCTGCATTTTTTGACCCCTTCAATCTGTTTTCCAGCCTGGGTATGGCAAGGAAGCTGTGTTGGCCTAATTGCTTGTCTCTTTTCTCCAGGCAGCAGGTAAAGTCCTGGGACATAATCTGACTCCTTTAGATGAGCAGCATCCTCTCTTTCACAGTTTTATGTCCTTATGTCACTGTGAGGTTGCTCTGGAAAGGTTCCTCATTCGCCAAAGCTGGAGTAGAAGATGTTGAGGTCCTGTGGAGTTTTATCTGCTGAGGTTCCTGCTTCACACTTTAAGAATGCTCTGTGTTGGAAATGACCTCCATAACCATTGATCTCAATTTCACTACGCTGCCCTGCTCCATGCTCAGTAGTTGTTCTCCTGGGCAGTTGCTTTCTTGGGCTTTCTCTTAAATTCTTTCATGTGATTGGCAGTAAGACAGTATGAGAATTGTTACGTTAAATATGCTTTTTATACTGGAGACTGTTTTCTCTGAAAAACTGGAAACTCCATGAAAACTCAGATTCCAGTCCTCTTTATCGTGTAGAATCACAGAATCCCAGACGGGTTTGGCATGGAAGGGACCTTAAAGCTCCTCCAGCTCTAACCTCTGCCACGGGCAGGGACCCCTTCCACTAGAGCGGCTTGCTCCAAGCCCCTGTGTCCAACCTGGCCTTGAGCACTGCCAGGGATGGGGCAGCCACAGCTTCTCTGGGCACCCTGTGCCAGCGCCTCAGCACCCTCACAGGGAAGAGCTTCTGCCTAAGAGCTCATCTCAGTCTCCCCTCGGGCAGGTTAAAGCCATTCCCCTTGTCCTGTCCCTACATCCCTTGTCCCAAGCCCCTCTCCAGGTTTCCTGCAGCCCCTTCAGGCACTGGAGCTGCTCTCAGGTCTCCCCTTCAGGAGCCTTCTCTTCTCCAGGCTGCCCCAGCCCAGCTCTCTCAGCCTGGCTCCAGAGCAGAGCTGCTCCAGCCCTCGCAGCATCTCCATGGCCTCCTCTGGACCTTAGGTAGATACCACCACCTCCTGCCAAATCAGTTGTTGAGATGCTGCATAGTGCCGGGGTGGGGATCAGCTGGGGCTTATAATGGGTGACACAGATCCAGAAGAGACATGCAGCAGGAGGTAACCTCAGGAGCCTGTGCATTCATGTCTTTGCAAGGATCACAGTGCTATATAAATGTGATGGTAACCGCACACAGCCCTTTGGCTGCTGGGCTGCTGCCTGTGTCCTTCTCCCTGACAAAACAGGCTGCCCAGGGCAGGGCTGCAGTCACCGTCCCTGCAAGTGTTCACACACCATGGAGACGAGGCCTCAGTGCCATGGGTTAGTGGTGGCCTTGGCAGTGCTGGGGATGATTGGACTGGATGAGCTTGAAGGGCTTTTCCAACCTACTTGATTCTGTGATTCACAGGCTTGTACAGCATGGCTATAATGCGGGTTACGAGAGAGAGCCCCTCTGCACACAGGGAAGGGATAAAGAACCTCAGTAACCACCTGGAAAAGCTCCCACTTTACCTGGGAATATTCCAAAACTCACCCAACCTTCTTGCAGAAACACAGCACAACTTATTTCTGAGTGCACGTCCCAGATTACTCCTACCTTGCATTTTTGTTTGAGCATTAACATTCCAGGACTAAATACATAGTTTGGAATTGGAGATGAGTACATGCACGCTGCAAATGTAGATTTATCTTGCTGAGTACACAGCCCATAAAATATGTAGTATAAGATCACTCATTTATTTAAAGATGCTTTTTACTTCGGATGGAAAATGACACAAATCTAAATATTACAATGCAAAGTAATGTGTAACTGTCTGTATGTTATGGCCTTAACACTATACTTTTGATGCAGAAGTGGTATAGCAGCTGCACTTTAATTTCAAGCAAATTGATCCCAGATGTAAATGTTGTTTTGTTCCATGGAAGATAGTGCACAGGTAAAGCAAATATCATTGGTTTATAGTCCAACAGAGTGTTGCAGCAGGATCCAGCCCCTCCTGCCTGGGTGCATGGCGGTGATGGGGTGGGATGCCTGAATAGGACACCATGCAAAGAGACAGCTTTGCTTTTCACCCTTCAAGGATACGACCACCTGTGATGCAAGTGGCTGTTTGGAAGCCAGGAAAGCTTCTTGCGTTGTCAGATGTCCTGCAGGCAAAATCTGAATCTTGGCTTGTTTTCCATTCGCGTTTTGTAGAAGCGTTTTCCTCCCGCTGTATTTATGTTAGGCATAAAAGGAAACAAAAAACAACACCTAGATTTACTGACTCAGCAATCCGCTCCTTTCAGAGTCAAAGTAATAGTAGTAATTGTGCTTCACTTTGCCTGGAGATACCCCAATGTCAGTGCCACCGTGGGCAATGTATAAACAGCATAATAGTTCCTTTTATCATCCCCTGCATATAGAGGACGGTGAAGACCAAATATCCCGCTGTCAGATAGAATCATAGAATGATTTGTGTTGGAAAGGGCCTTAAAGCTCCTCCAGCTCCAACCCCTGCCACGGGCAGGGACCCCTTCCACTAGAGCAGCTTGCTCCAAGCCCCTGTGTCCAACCTGGCCTTGAGCACTGCCAGGGATGGGGCAGCCACAGCTTCTCTGGGCACCCTGTGCCAGCGCCTCGGCACCCTCATGATCACACATCTCTGCTTCTAACGAGATTAACTTTTCTTTGTCAAATAAGGCAAACCGCTTGTCCAAGGAGGAGAAACCCACAAAAGGCACCTACTCCATTGCTGCTTCCCAGCACCAGAGCGCAACCACACAGCGACACATCCAGAGGCAACAGCAGATCTCTCAGGTCAGTTATTTCTCCTTCTCTAAGAAGTGTCAGTGTAGGATTATGTTCCTACTATGTAGGGTCTGGCTGAGCAACCTTTCCCTGTGCGGGCTGGCTGGTGTGTGAGGATAATGTATATCTATATGTACGTAGAATGCACAGCAGCACTGCTGATTCGGGAAAGGGCTGGTCTCAGCCCGCACCAAGCAATGGTTATTCTTCAGGCTGGTTTATAGCTCCTCTTTCCACCTGTCTGCAAGCTGGATTCCTCATAGCCAGTGTCAACTGCTTTTGTTTTCTACTTCTTTTAGGTCGGGTCTGCACATGCAGGGTGAGGTGAGACACTGGAACATCTCACAGTGAGGGTGGTGATCACAGGGTGCCCAGAGAAGCTGTGGCTGCCCCATCCCTGGCAGTGTTCAAGGCCAGGTTGGACACAGGGGCTTGGAGCAAGCTGCTCTAGTGGAAGGGGTCCCTGCCCGTGGCAGGGGTTGGAGCTGGAGGAGCTTTGAGGTCCCTTCCAGCACAAACCCCTCTGATTCTATGCTTTTATTCTGGTTTCACAAAGCCTGTGATTTATTTAAATTGGGGGTATACTGTGTTTGGGTCCTTCTAAATCAGTATTGTTCGAATTGATGTTGAACTGATTAAAGTTAAACCTCCGAGAGCTCCTCTACTTGGTAGCTGCACTGATTTAACTCTGTTTCCTTTCCGAATCATTCTAGGCAAATCAGTGCATAGGTTGTGCACTTTTATGCATTGCCTTTCAATACCAAAATACCTGAATCAAGGTATATATAACATATATAAAGGTGTTACTGAAGGGCAGGTACTGCACAAAACTGTGGCACTTCTGCACAGCAAGTATTTTTCTCCCCATGCAGCGCAGGGAATCGACTGAATCTGTCACAGACATGTACAGCCTCATATAGCAACTTTTGCAAGTATTTAGCAGCAAGACATATTGACCATATTCTGAAGCCCTTACTCAGACAAAACCTGCCCAGAGGTCAACACAAATCTCAACTAATCGATTTATTCAGAAGCAGCTCCCTGTTTCCGTGTGGGTTCGAAGCATATCCCTTTGAACAGAACACAAAATAAGAACTAAAATCAGGCCGTGACATGGGAGGACGCAGTGAAAACATTCATCCATGTGATATGTGCTTTGCTGGGAGCACAGAGGGTGTCGCAGGGAAGGGAAGGTTAATTTTCCAGAGGGAGTGGGCTGCAGGAGGAGGTGGGAGCAGGGATGAGGATGCCTTTGCCCAAGGAGGTGGCAGCGTGCACTCGGCGCTGGCTGCTTGACAGAGCGCCTGTATAATAGCAGGGCACTCACCTCAAATCATAGGTTGTGAAAACTGACATTTCCATTCAAATTACTCCAATAGCCAACTGTTCCCCGGTGCAGCTCCTTCTGTAAGTGACACGGTGACAGTGATCCAGGAATTTAACTTGCTGTTGTCTCGTTCCAAGTGGAATTATGAAGTTTGTGACATGCATTAGGAGGATGGCTCCTGGTCGTAGCCAGTGCTTTGTGTGTCTCTGCGATTAATCACAGGTCGAGGCAGAGCCTGGGAAGTTGTGTCAGCTCAGGATCACTGTCCCCGTGGTGAAGCACCCCTTACTGACTCCTCTCCTCCTCATTTCCCATTGTCTGAGTGAAAAGCTGCAGCTCCACTGAAGTTTTCCTGGCACCTCCTGGTTCCTTGAGCTTTATTTTAAGTCTTCTCTTTAATTATGATGGTTGGATCACCTTTTCTTGACACATGAGTACCTGATGGTCACACTGCTCTGCTCCTTCCTCTCCTCAGGGATGCCTCCTGGATTCTTTCTCTTTGTCACAGCTTGGCTTTCATTGCAAGATAATTTTTACCAAACCTTTCGAGCAGGAAGCCTTTTCTGCTCATTAAGTAAGCCAGCAGATCTGGTGATCCAAGATGTTTGCCACACACAGCCTGAAATTGCATATAATTATTGCCCAAATTTACTTTTATATTACATGGTCAACCCTAAAACCTCTTTGGTTCGTTGCAGATAGCACCAAACTGGCTTTGTCTTTAGAGGATGATGTTGGAGACAAAGTATTTGACAGTGGATTGTCTGCCTGTGCCTTAGAGACTTCTGGTCAAATCACCCTTCTGCTGCCACTGATGAACAAGGCAGCAAAACCTGAGGCAGGTCCTTTGCGTGCCATGGTGGCATCTCTTAGAAGACCCATCCAGTGGTCAGGCTGGTGCAGCCCTATGGAGCTGGGAGAGATTGGGATGTGGTTTGGGTTGGGATATGAGCTTGTTCTATCCCATTCCTCACAGAGGATGTGGATCCTACAAACCTTGTAAACTAAACACAGCAATGGCCCTGAGCCCCAGTCATGGATCTAAGCACAAAACCCATCCCTATCTGGATCTCAACCTGGCTTACAGTCATCGTCCCTCAAAACTCATTTTTGTATCATCTTGATAACCCGCAAATAGGTCAATCAGTTACTAAGGAAAATGTTATAAAGTCATGTTTGTCTACACTTCTTTAAGAAATACTAAGCCTCATTATTGCCATCACAGTCAAAAGAATAATTATTGTCAAGTTTTTATGGTGAATTCATTCCCTCTTGGACAGGGAGCACCTCTATTTTGCAGAAGAGCTTTCAGAAGAAGAAGCAGCACGGTGTGTGCAGAGTGGCTGTGAGCCATTGTCTTCACTGCTTGACAACAGAAGTCAATAAACTGAACACACTGACTGTCGATTCGACACTGTGCACCATCCACAGGTGAAGACATTATCTGAAATGAAGATCATTCCATCATTTTCAAATTAAATTTTCATAGAAATATGGCATCTCAAATGCTCTGCAAAATGATGTGTAACCAACATGCTCAGGGGGCAGTTATTAGGGTAGTCTGGGATGTCAAGCTACCCAAAGCTTATGCTTTGATCTTGCTTCCAGGGTCCTGGAAGTTACTTCTTGTCCCTGCTTAATCTCTGGGTTCAGATGAAGTCTGTGCTAAGTATTGACCACCATCAGGTGTTTTGTAAGACTAAACCCACATAGACTCATACAGTGGTTTGGGTTGGAAGGGACCTCAAATATCATCTATTTCCAAACCCCTGGTCTAGCGGAAGGTGTCTCATGGCAGGGGGCTGGAACTGGATGAGCTTTAAGGTCCCTTCCAATCCAAACCATTCCATGATTCTATGTGCTCAAGGCTGTCAAGGAAAGAGTAAAAAATGACTGGAGCACAGAAAAGAAATGCAAATAGTTGGGGGTGATGCAGTGTTTGCCATTGTTATTGTAGAGACCGTAGAGGCTTTTTTTGGGAAACAAACAAAACCCAAGCAGTTGAGGGAATATTAAGCTACCTTCTGAAGGTTCAGAAAAGACCACTCACCCTCATGTGGGAAGCAACAGCCTTAAATCTCCCGTGGTCTGGCCAAAGAGAGCACCATGTGCACCAGTTTTGGGTAGAGGGAGATAGGCTGTAAAACCAGTGGTGTTCATTAAGATGAATCACAGCAAAAGTAACAAAACATCGCTTTGATACGACGGTGAATAGCGGATTAACCACACAATGCTGCTGGGGTTTGGGTTCTGCGTGTCTCCTATTTGTTTTGTGTCTGTTTGTGATGCCAGCAATAAAAGTCATGTTTGGCTGCTAAGTGAGCAAGTGCTCAGAAAAGGGCTTTTTGGTGCCCAGAATCTGTTTGTCAGCGGGTGAATGATGTGGGGAGGGAGAAAGAGGGGAGCTTGTTTTGTTTTTCAAGGGCAGAAATTTAATGCTGGGAACCCAATTTGTGTTTTATTTCTTATCAAAACTCCTATCTCCATAACCATATACCAAAAAAGAAAAGAAAGAGCCCATCCAGATTGCAGGGTAGGTTATTAATAGAAGATCTCTGCCTTTTGCCAGGTTGGTGGGCTAAGGATGTTCTTCCAGAATAAACCCTATCCTGTGCAGCAGAAGAGTCCTGCAGGGGTGGTGCATGATGGCCACTGACGGCCATGAGACAGAAGGGGCTGGGGCAGCAAAACCCCCACAATCTAATCATCATCTCTGGTCATCAGTGGGAGCTGCGGGAGAAGGCGTTGCATAAAGCAGACACATCCAGGAAATCGGGCCTGTCCAGGGCAGCCAGATGGAGTGGGGATATCCTGACAAAGCATTCATTTTAATAAATGTTCAATTAAAATCAGTTCTGTAGCACAAGCACGGTCCAGAAGTAGGATGGGAATTAATAAGATTGCTGATAGAAATTAACATTGAGGTAGTTGTGCGCCAGCTGAGAATGATGGGTTTAAAAGAGAAATCCTAACATTCCTATAGGATTATTTAGTACAAACCAGAAAATGTTAGTTCAAGCAATGCTTTAAAATAAAGGGTTTGAAATTCCAGCTCTTTTCTGCACAAAAAATCACCCCTAAGAGTGCTGGCTCTTCCTGTGCCCATGTAATGCCTGATCTGTAGGTTTATATAAATAAGTAACTGAGGAAAAACTCCTCTAGAAACTTTTATCTCTCATGTAACATATACGCTGCCTAATCAAAAGTTTATGATAGCAGAGATCTCAGGTGAACGGAGGAAGATTTTTCTGGTTTATACCTTGATATAACCCATTTATCTGTGAATTTGTGAGTACGTGAATCCCATCTGAAGTCAGGAGGGCTCTTCATGCAGGTACATGCTTGGGTATTGCCCCAGATGGCATCCAAGCAAAAGCTTAGTGGCAGGTTTTTGTTTCATTAGTTACAACTTGGTCTTCATCCTCCTGTGAGTTTATCAGTCAAAATGCAACGGGTATCTTGGGTTAAAGTGTTAGGAGTTTACCTGGGGTGGGTTCACAGCCTTTATGTTTGAGTCAAAGGTGGAAAGCACCTGATAATAAGCAGAAGTTGGGCATGTTGATGGCAGGGATGTGCCTGATGCTTATTAGGAGAGAGCCTGGAAATGCCAGAGCTCAGAAGTTCCGATTTATTTTTAAACAAGAGACTTTGGTTTTGTCTGGCAAAATATTGTCTTGTCTTGTATCTGCAATGTGGAATCATAGAATCACAGACTGGTTTGGGCTGCAAAGGACCTTACCTGCCTGGAAAACTAAACCACTGTGTCCACGGCAGAGACACCATCCTGTATCCCATGCTCCCAGCCCAGCCCTGGTACCCAGCCACTGAAATGTGGCAGATAAGCATCCGTGATAAGGGAAAATTAAATTTAAGCTGCATGCATGCAATCAATACATCTTAAATCAGCTGAGTATTTCTAGAAATAAGGCTGTGGAGACGTGTCTGTGACCCAGACAGAAAAAAGCTTCAGCAGTGCCTAAAATTCCTGGAAGTCTGTGGGTTTTTTTCCTGTCACACCTTCTTAACCTGATACTTGGAACTGCTTCAGATCTTCCTTCAGTGCAGTCACCAGGATGGACATCTAGCACAAAGGGGATCAAAGCCCAAACCTGCCCCTGCCCATTGGGATGTTCCCTGGTGAGGTGGTTGAGGAGCACCCTGGGGAGCCTCAGCTCACTGCCACCACATCATAGAATCATAGAATCCCAGCCTGCTTTGGGTTGGAAGGGGCCTTAAAGCTCATCCAGTTCCAACTCCCTGCCACAGGCAGAGACATCTTCCACCAACCAGTGCATCCAGCATCATCCAGCACTGGCTCCTGCAAAGGTGGTTAATGGTCAACCCACCAGATTGTCCCCCTGAGTATTTTCCAAGCACCGAAAGCTCCCACAGCCCCAGCGTTGACTTCAGTGGGCTGCTGCGACACTGGCAGCGGTGGGATGAAGACTGACCCACGTTGCAAATACTCAGTGTTGAAATCCCAGCTGCCATTGTTCCTAAGGGAATGAAAACAAGGGGGAAGGGAAACTTTGGGCTAAATTTAAATAGGAAGCATATTCAATGAAATTAAAAAACTGTTTGCTTTTTTGCAGTATCTGAAGCAGAGGAGCCAAAGAGCAGTTGTGAAGATGCTTCCATGTATGAGTAGCCACGCATTGGAGCAGTCATTGGGACTGCACTGTGCTCTCAGGTGAAAAGCAACAAGTAAGTCTTCACAGGATTTTACTCTGAAAATTCAGTTGTTTTGTGACAATTTGTTCATTCCTAATGCTGTTACTTTATGTTTCCTAAATGCTGTTAAAAATCAAACATGCGTTAATATAAATAGTACATGTCATACAAGTATGGACACTGTACAGACGTGAGTTAATCATAGAATCCCAGCCTGGTTTGGGTTGGAAGGGACCTTAAAGCTCACCCAGTTCCAACCCCTGCCATGGGCAGGGACACCTTCCACTAGAGCAGCTTGCTCCAAGCCCTGTCCAACCTAGCTTGAAAGACTAAAGATACATATTCATTTTTAGGCCACTAATATCGCTCATGGCCCTATGACCATATTGCCATTGCTATATACCTTCTGATGCCCTCTGATATTGCTCCTGAGACATACTTTAGCATTCAGATCATCACACCAAAATGTTTTGCTGTTTTCTCCTTTCACTCCGATCACGAGCCAGGAGCAAGCTGTGCATCTTGAAACTCAACGCATCTCTACAGCCATCGCAAAAATGGGACAGAAATGAATAAATAGGTAGATAAATAAATAAATAACCCCCCCAAAACCCAAGGGCTGGTAATTTAGTACTAGAAAGTTAATTCCGGAGACCTCTAACCTTTAAACCACCACGTGACTATTGATTTTCAATACCGCGTGGGTCTGTGCCACCCTAAGCGTGTAGTTCAGCAGCTTCAGAACAGTTTTTTCCTTATCAGTTCAGTCCCCGAGTACTTGTGCATTAAGACAACAAATACCGGCGGCTCCCGGCCTGTCACAGGGCGGACGTGCTGGGTTTCTAATGAAGTGGGGACCGTTGACAAACAGCTCATGGTGAGGGGGATCCTCTGGCACCTTCCCAGCTCCCAGGGGCTGGGATCAGCGTCGGGTAGAGGCAATAGAGGGGGATGCACGATGCAGGTGGGGTGTCCCCAGAAAACGCACTGGCTTCACACCAAGCCACCTCTGTTTAATATATAATTGTATTATCATAGAACCCCAGACTGGTTTGGGTTGGAAGGGACCTTAAAGCTCATCCAGCTCCAACCCCTGCCATGGGCAGGGACTCCTTCCACTCGAGCAGCTTGCTCCAAGCCCCTCTGTCCAACCTGGCCTTGAACACTGCCAGGGATGGGGCAGCCACAGCTTCTCTGGGCACCCTGTGCCAGCGCCTCAGCACCCTCACTGGGAAGAGCTTCTGCCTTATATCCAACCAAACATTCCCTGTGTTAATTTGAGGATAGTAAGGTTCTTAAACCGATTTCTCCCCACCCAAGCAGCAGCCAAAAGTGGATATAGCAGTGATGCTCCAAGACACTCTGAACCCTGGTGCTGGGATTATGCTGTAATACCATGACATGCTCCTTTAAACACCTTCCTCCTTTTGTAATCAGCAATTAGTTCAATCAGTGGCAGTACTGGGCTGATGTGCTGCGAGCCACGTGTGCAGCATCCCTGGCTTGGATGAAGATGTGCTTTAACCCACACACCTAAAAAAGACTTCAGCCTTCCCTCCTCCCCCCAGCTGTATTGATTATTGAAAATGTTACATCCCGGGGAGGAAAATGTCAGTGCTTTAAATACCAGCATTAACAGTTGGGAAAAGTTCTTTTTCACCCAGGCGTGTGTGATGAAGAAAAATTAAACAATGGAAAAGACAGAGAAATAGATGGAATTTAAAAGGGAAAAAAAACCACAGAAAACCAAAAATCATTTAGGTGTTAATTCGACTGAGTAGGAGCTTTACTCCCTTAAGTAGAGGGAGCTTTTACTCCCTTAAGTAAAGTGGCTTAAAAGAAACATGTCTCAGACTGGACTTTTTACTGGAACGGTGAAATATATAATGAAATTCAACAAGGAAACTGGAAAAACAGCCAAATTGGTGCAGCAAAGTGGTTAATAGGATCATTAGCCTACTCGCTGTATTTTTTTGGACATTGTGTGCCTGTACCAGAGTCCTCGAGAGCAGATTGCAGGAACAGGCTGACAGTTACCCGCTAACTCAGCAGTGCTGGGTGCAAACTGCCATCTTCCTGTGGATTTACAGCTGCCACTTCTGCTACTTCAATTAGTTCTATAGCACACAGATGTTGCTTAAATGTTGCTGCTAATGATACTGCAATAAGCGTAAGATTCATGCCATATTTTGAGGCACGTAAATTTCTCAAGTGGCACAATTAAAGTGGAAATATTAGGTGGGGAGAACTTGGCAGTCTCTCCAACTTGGAAAGCGCACCCGCTATGCAATAATGGGTCAAAAATTCATTCAAGTTTTACTGCTGTTCAGAGTTTTAAAAGACTTTTCACAGTTGAATGCAAAGTAGTAAAAAGCAGAGTATTAGGAAATGAGAATGCTGTTCTGTTATTCAGACATGACTTTTAATTTCAAATTGAAATCACATGCGTCACCTTCGCCTGCGCGGTGCCGAGCCGCAAAAAATGGTCCTTTGACAAGATGCAAAAGGAATAAATGCATATTCCTTTGCTGAGATGCAAAAGGAATAAATATCTCTTCCTTTGCTGAGATGCAAAAGGGATAAATGCAAAGTTTTCATTAATAGTGATTTAATTGCTGCAGCTGCGTGAAGGTTCAGCATGGCGGTTGCATTAGCGGGGGGAAGGAAAGAAGAAATGGTTTCCCAAATCACACACAGAGACAGCATCAATCATTTCCAAAGCCAGATGTAGCCTCCAAACTGCAGCCTGACAACACATCTCCTGTTTGTGCAGCCACCAGGCAATTATTCTTTCCATTCTATCTCCCAGTGACAGATCTCCAAACCCAGGGCTGTAAAAATTAGAGTTTGGGCTTATACAGTTGTGTCAGGTCTTAACAAAAAATAGAAGAAAACTTATCGTGGCTGCGGTGTTTATGGGTTTGTCAGAGCACATGTACATAATTTTCATCAAAATTTCTTTTAGCTCATTTCCAATCCTTCAGGATTAGATTTATCAGCAGCTCGCTCGGGGGCAGCTCTGTGCGTGCATCCAAGTGGCTTTTCCACCTTCGAGTAGGATCCGGAGGGGAGCCTGTTGGCTTGGTGCTGGTTGTGAAACATGGAAGCTTTTCTTCATCCTGGATATTTTCCTTGTTCAAATTGTTTTTTGCCTTGGGTGTCTGGCAAATTTGAGGTGTAATTTATAAAAGAGGCTTTACAGCTCGGTCTGGTTTGGTATGTGCATCACTGGGAATGCATTTTGATGGCAAAGAAGCACTAAACAGGGAGGCAAACCCAAAGAAAGATGGAAAATCCAAATATTATTTCCGTTTCCTGTTTAAATTACTTATTCTAAGGGAAAGATTAGCAGGTGAGCACTGATTTTGAAACTCTCAGTGTATACAGTATGTAAAGGATGAAGTTAAGTGTTAGGAGAAGCCATCAATACCAAACTAAGGAGCATCAGCACCTTGTATCTAAATTACTGATTTTCTACCACAGTGCCCCAACATTTCCATTTCTCTGCGTGGCTCCTTCCCACCCCTGGTTTGGATTATTTAACAGCAAATCTTACACTTGTCAAGTTTGTCTTGTTCCAAGGCAACGAGGACAATAAGTTCCAGCTGACCTCAGGACAATGAATCTTGCAGGAGCATGGTGTGTGCTTTATACCAGCAGTGAGCAGCTCTCGGGTAATTGAGAGAGAGGGAAATGTCACCCTCGCCTTGCTGTTGACACGGTGCTGCCTGTGTGCACAGATCCTGCACACAGGGAGGAGGCAGCTAGCACTCTCCTTTCTTCCTTTTCCCCTTTAGTTTTGAGCACAGCATGGTCTGGGCCAATGCACACAAGGGCCTGTTACAGAAGATAGGGTGGCAGAAGTTGATCTAGTTGAAGATGTCCCTGCTCATTGCAGGGGGCTGGACTAGATGAGCTTTGATAGTCCCTTGCAGCCCAAACCATTCTGTGATTAATGGAGGGGATGTGCATGCACCCAGCACAAGGGTTTGAAGTTGGTAGCCAAAACGCTTCTCTATCTCTTCGTGTTTCTGTGGTCCTGCCTTACACCTAAAGGCCTCATTGTACATACAGCCCTGTGCTGCATTAGGAGACTGTATATTTTATTATTAGATGCCTCATCCCCCAGCTGGCCTGACCAGAAATATCTACAGGAAATCATTTGATTCCAAACAATTATTTCCCATTGAACGGTATTAGCTAAATCATTTCTGTGAGTGGCATCGATGCTGAGGATGAATTGGGTTCTGTTGCTGATTGCAGCTGCTTTGTTTACACTTGTAATGAGAGGTGGTGGGCTCAAGCTGACATGAAATCCTCTCCATACACCTAAATCCATGACTCTTCATGATAACATCTAAAAATAATGTGAATTCCACAAACTAATCTCTTTGCCATTTTTCAGAATATGGTCTGCTCATTGGGAGAGTCTTCTACTGGGTATGGAAAAGATAATTTACTTATTTCACCTCCACTCCTGCTGAATTCCACCCAAAATTCCTGCTGCTTCAAAGGAACAAGATGGATTCCAGTCTCCTCACAATGTGCAGGTATTTAGTAGTGCTTATCCATGTAAGGACACCGATGCTCAGCACTTCTACTTGCAGGGGAAGATGCTCAACATCACTGTAACCCTGCCTGTATCAAGCTGCCCTTATAAAATGCCCTTAGAAATGTTATTCATAGAATCATTGAACGGTTTGGGTTGGAAGGGACCTTCAAAACTCGCCTAGTCCAACCCCTCTACAATGCACAGGGACATCTTCAGCTAGATCATGTTGCCCAGAACCACATCCAGCCTGGCCTTGAATGTCTCCAGGGATGGCGCATCCGCCACCTCTCTGGGTAAGCTGTCATTAATCAGGAGCCGTGGCTGTTAACTATTCCCTTCTCTCAGTGAACACCACTGTTAATTTCCAAATAGTTATCCATTAATCCTCCTCTAAAAAATGGACCAACACTGATAAATGTGCCCACTTTGGTCTGCACCATCCAGTAACATAACTGAAACTTAATCTCTGCCAAGTGAATTTGTTTTGAAAGTAAACCCATGAAGGAAAACAAAAAACAAGCAGAACTTTTCATGTCAGCTATCAGGAAGAAGGCTGCAGAGGTCTCTGATTTCTATTTCTGACAGTGGAATCAATGAGTGATGGTGATTTTATGGGATTTCCAAAAAAAGAATGCCCTTTCCCTGGATAATTTGCTGTTCCTGTGATTCATCAAAGCTTTTTGTCCTCCAGCGTATGAGTGGTCACCTGTGATTTATGCACCAAAGGAGTAAGTAGGGCCAAAATGGAGTAGGAAAAAGCAGCTTTGCCCTGAATATCACATCCAAACTCTCTGTCTGAGTTGCTGCAGCAATATCGGAACAGCAAGGTAATGCACCACAAAATTGCTGTGGGATTAGGCACAGTGTTCCTTAGGGAGAAAAAATCAAGTCAGATCTGTGTCGTTAACTTAGGAACCAGCAAAGTATCTGGTCATTTTGCTCCTCAATAGGCAGGTTGGGCCAGGGCATCCCACCAAGGAGGGACATGATTCCTGTCAGTCCTGGGCCATGTCATGCAGGAAAGGGCTACAGAAGCTTCCCAGCTTTCCATATTGTCCCAGTGATGAGGAAAAGGCTTTGACTTGCATCGGGAAAGATTTCATACCTCTGTCCCACTCTGACTTTGGCAGTTTGTTTCTCATTTCAAATACCCTCTGTAATCTATGACAATATATAGGCCAGTCTGATTTCCCCCTCCTCGCTCCAGCCTATGTCCTCTTTCTATTTAGGAATTAATTATGATGCTATCTTATATAACTCATTAGTATCAATTAATTCTTTCCCTTTTATGATTTTATATAGCCAAATTAGATTGCCTCTTAGGAACTTCATAATCAGTATTGGACTCATTTAGACAAATCTTGTCTCCCTTCTCCGCCCAGTTTTACTTGAGCATGAGCATGCAGAAGCTGGAATTGCCCCATCCCCTCGGTTGGGACAAGGCTGGTGTGATGCCACCTCCATGCCCCATCTCCACCATCCCCATCAGCTTCAGCTTCTTGAAGCACTTCAAGTGGCCTCTCTTCACCCATCATTATGAACTTGAGCAGTCCTTTATATTATTATCTACTTATTTTGGGGCTGCATCAGATATTGCTATTGGTTTATCAGACTGAATAGGAAATACCCTACTTCTAGAACCTGGCCAAACCATTGTGAATTATCTTCCCCTTAAACTCACCACAGGGACAGGAAGAAACATCAAGGGAGATGTAGGTTTTCCTCATTCATCTTAGTGGGGTGTTAACTTTGAAATCACAGCATTGCTGGCACACACATGTCCGTATTTAACTGCTTCACTGCTTACTGGCACACTGAATCCAGTCAGGGAAAAAAAGCAGTAATATGATTGAATATATCTGGCAGGACCTGATATTCCCACTCATTTTGAATCTGATCCAGCAGCAGCAAAGGCAATTAAATAACAAGTTTTCTCTGGCAAAAATGAGTTGCAAAATGCCCCCAGCTGCATGATGTAGGAAATACACCTTGATTTTACTAATTGCCGTGCCCATACCTCACCGTGGTGATATCTGAGGAGGCTTTGCATGACCCACTTCATGTTTTTCAAGCAGTCAAGCCCAGGCTGGGCTGGGTTATCCCTAGCACTGCAGGCCAAGGGGGAATGGCTTTAACCTGCCCGAGGGGAGACTGAGATGAGCTCTTAGGCAGAAGCTCTTCCCTGTGAGGGTGCTGAGGCGCTGGCACAGGGTGCCCAGAGAAGCTGTGGCTGCCCCATCCCTGGCAGTGTTCAACGCCAGGTTGGCCACAGGGGCTTGGAGCAAGCTGCTCTAGTGGAAGGGGTCCCTGCCCGTGGCAGGGGTTGGAGCTGGAGGAGCTTTAAGGGCCCTCCAACCAAACCAGGCTGGGGTTCTATGAATTTATAGAGACCAGACAGTGTCATTTTAAAGCATCCCCATTCCAGGCTGAATCCAAATCATCCCAGGGGCACCAAGTACCCAATCTCTGCTTTGCCACAACATGACCCCTAAAAAGTTTGAATTTTTTTTTAAAGATGGAGCTAAAAGTCCCCCCAGAAAGCAGTGTGAGGTAAATTGCAGCAGATTACAGCACACACATGCTTGCACATGTCTATGGATATGGAGAGTAAAGAAGGATGACATCATTGCATCTCCTTTGCATCATCTGGTACTGGCATAATATTTCCCACTGAGGTACCCCATCGTTGCTTTTTCCTACAGCAGCTCTGGGGGAAAAGCCCCAGCTCCTCCAAGATGGACATGGGGAAATGTCTATATTGATCCCAAATTTTATCGTTTCCATATTCCTTGCCAAATCAAACAACAGAGCCAGTGACAGGGAGAGGCAACAGGAGGGGTCTGCTGGGAAAGCCAACATAGGTCAATTGTTTTTAATAGTGTAAGGAGTGTGATTGCTAAATCTCAATTTAGAAAGATACGAGTCAAGTGAAGGAAAAAGGGTTTCTGTGAAAGGAGAGGGAAAATTAAAAAGTGAGGCTTGTAGAAACTTAATTTCTGAATCCATTGGAATTTGTAGCCTCATTCTACCACTTGTGCCATCACTTCCCCAGCATCTCACCACTCACCACCCCAGCCCTGGGCTCCTAGCCTGAACCCTCACTTTAGGAGGATGAAAAGGGTTAAAAAGGAAGGAAAACAGAAAAAGGAAAGGAAAAGGAGCCTGAAACTTTACTAAGAAGACAGATTTTTTTAATTTTTTTGAGAAAATTAGAAGTCTATTTACCCCAAAATTTAAATAAAATGCAATGTAAAACCCGTTCAGGATGTCTTTCATATATGATTTTCGCTAAAACTAAGGGGAAGATGTGCTATCTGATCTATCTTTTTTACTTCTTTTCCCCCAAAATGTCTGCTTATTCGCCTAAAGAGAGATTATTCTCATTATCAACAAATTTTAATGATTATTGCTCAAATCTAAGGGGTTTACTGAATACGCACTTCCTTTGGCTAATCAGGGAGATACCCAGTATTATTTAATCTATTTACATGCATGTAGGCAATTTTATTTCATAATCTGATTATATGTTTTATATCTTTATAGGAATGAAAATGCTGAATGTTGCATTTCTTTTTCATTATGTGAGTTATCAAGTTCTTTTTGGATGGAAATAAGATATCAGTAACACTGTGTTGAGAACAGCATGCATTTCATCACCTAAATAGACCAACCAAAAAACACTGGATGTAGAAGGAAGGAGCATGTTGCTCTACACACGTACTGCTCCTGATGTTAATAAGTTACTAAAGTTAATATGCAAAGCAGATATTAATAGCTATAGTAAAAAAGTGGAATAGATTGTTTCTGTCATCACGTCCTTCAGGATACTAAAACCCAGCAGATCTTATCCTTTCAAATCTATTTTTTATTCATAAAGAGGGAGAGGAAAACATATTTTTTTCTCTTCCAACTCGCAGTTGTGTTTGCAGTTTTGAGTGAATTAGTCATTGACCTGAACCACCTGAATACATTGAAATGAGAAAAAAATTAACAAAACCTAACTCTCTGCTGTTGCCAAAATCACTGTCCCCAGGTTTATCACTGCAGCAAACTCCAGGTGTCGAGCCTGTGGCTTTCAACCACTTAAAAACACTCTCATCAAGTATCTTCTACTTTCTAAAGCCTTGTGGCTTGAACCTGCCAGAGGGGAGACTGAGATGAGCTCTTAGGCAGAAGCTCTTCCCTGTGAGGGTGCTGAGGCGCTGGCACAGGGTGCCCAGAGAAGCCGTGGCTGCCCCATCCCTGGCAGTGTTCAAGGCCAGGTTGGACACAGGGGCTTGGAGCAAGCTGCTCTAGTGGAAGGTGTCCCTGCCCGTGGCAGGGGTTGGAGCTGGAGTAGCTTTGAGGTCCCTTCCAACCAAACCAGGCTGGGATTCTGTGATTCGATGAAATCCCATCATCTCCTCCTATCGGCTCATAGCAGATGAGGCCATTCAAAGGGCATTACCCTCCCCATCACACAGCTTGGGAAAAAAAAATGACCTCCTGATAGTGCTCCCAGGGTTATTTCTGTACTATTTGAGGGCAGCATCTGGAGGGCAAGAGCAGATGATTCACTTCTGTTAACTGCTTGCCAGGCTCATTTATACAAAATAAAGCTTAAAATGGTTTATTGCAGATTTCTGCATTTATATCCATAATGCAAATGTGTGGCTAATTGCTCTACTATATGTATTTATTACCTTTTAAGCCATTCCAGTTTCTTGGCTGTGGCATTTTGCAACTATCAAAAGCAGAGTATTTTGGACATGTTTTTGTATAATACCATAATGAGGGTTGTTCAGGACAACATTTGTCTCTTCAAAATGCTGCGCTCAGTCTGTGCTTTCCCCGTGCTCAGGACAGGTCTCTCCTCAGGGCTCAGCTGTTAAAAGGGTCTTAGCTGGTCCCTAGCTGGGGATGGAGCAAGGACTAAAGTGGGCAAGGAGGTCTTGGCTTAGACCTCTGTAGAACAGGGTCTGAAACATTATTTCAGCATCCTTGAGTCAGTAAATACTGGCTTAGAGTTGAAAACTAAAAGGCCTAGGAGTACTTTTCCTATAAAAACCATAGATTTATTTTTGTGTTTTGAGAAATAGTAGGGCTTTCTGAAAGGCTTTTGCAGAGCAGCCTCTTAAAGTCCTCCCACCCATACTGACGACACATGACACCTACCTCAAACCTCAGTGGCTGACAAAAACAAGTACAGTGCAGAAAGAGGGTAAAGCCTGTCCCTGCCAGGCACCTTCTCCATCCTATCCAGGATCTATCTACTTTCGCTTGCAGAAGAGAAGAGCAGCTTTTACTTGCAGATGTCACTCAATTTGTGGATCTACTGTAACGGCCTTGACTTCTCACTCAATGGAAGCATAAGGGCAACAGGAACCATGCCATGAAATGGCATCCCGTGGCAATGCAGCATTCTGGAAGCTCAGCTTGGTGTGGGACACAGTGTGGCAAAAGCACCAAACCAAGTACCTGGTACCCAAGCCATATACACATGGCACTGTGGACCAAGAATAAAGCAGAACTGAGTGAGAAACACAGATTCTGATTAATAGTTGAAGTTGTCTGTCCCTTCAAGAAAACCCAAACCCTTTTATCTGACATCCTTCTCTTACTAAACTGGTTTAAGAAGATTTTGTCTGTTGATTCAACTTCTAAAAAGTTCAGTGGTAAGTTTATTCTATTTATCTCCCCTCTCATTCAATAAAAAAAGGCATATTCTATTGCTTCTGCAAGCAGTTTCACTGACTCTACTACAATGTGGCTGAGTAGTGAAGATCTGTACTATGGGGTAGTTCAAGACAAACAGGGATGCTGTGGGAAGAAGGAGGTGCTGTGGGGCTGTGGCCTCCTGCAGACAGCACTCAACACTCAACCCCACCGTGTTTCCATCAACCCACTCTGTTTCCTGACATAGAACAAGCTCTGTGTCTGCACCCTAGCACCCGGTTCACCTGATAACTCTGTTTTACCCTTTTCTGCAGACTTCCTTCCTTTCCTATTCCCCTCAGGTCATTTAACCAATGCTTTTTGTATCTAGGTGCTTATCTTCAAGGCATGGGAGGACATAGGTTTTATTGAAGCTCTTTGGCTACCAAGTTCCCCATTCTTCTCAGCAGGAGCAGGACATCGGCTGCATGGACCTTCTGGGGTTTGTCCTGGGTTCAGCAGTAGCAGTCATTTTTTCTTCTTCTTAGTAGCTGGTGCGGCGCTGTGTTTTTGACTCTCAGCCTGAGAACAGCGTTGATAACACCGGTGGTTTCAGGTACTGCTCAGTAATGTTCGGTCTGACCGAGGACTTTGTGAGCCTCATGCTCTGCCAGGGAGGAGGGGAAGCCGGGAGGAAGCAGAGACAGGACCTGACCCAAACTGGCCAAAGAGGTATTCCATACCACAGCACGTCATGTGCAGTATATAAACTGGGGGCAGTTATCTGGAAGGGTTGGATCACAGCTAAGGTCAGGCTGGGTATCGGTCGGTGGGTGGTGAGCGGTTGTATTCTCTTCCCTTGTTATTTCCCTTATCATTATTATTATTGGTGGTAGCAGCAGTGGTTTGTGTTATACCTCAGTTACTGGACTGTTCTTATCTCAACCAGTGGGAGTTGCGTTCTTTCCATTCTCCTCCCCATCCCTCTGGGAGCGGGGAGGAGGAAGGAGGGGGAGTGAGCGAGCGGCTGTGTGGCTGACTGGGCTTAAACCGCAACAGGCTTGTTTTGGAGTTGATGTCTCATCAGCTTCCTTAAAACTTAGAAGAAAAGGTGGTAACCAGGAATTCTTTGTTTCAAAAAGTGCCTACGTTTTCTGATCACTGTTTTCCAGGAAAAAAATGAAACCCTGAGCCTGTTCAAAGCTCCTCTACCTGTGTAGCATGGGCATACTGAGATATACCATGCCCCATGGTCTTGGTCTAACATGTACCCAACTGCTCTTTCTGGTTTAGGCCATGCAACGTGCATTTCTTCCAAATTAAGTTACTCTCAAGTGTTTTCCTCAAGCAGAGAATTTATTTGTTTAAATAAGGGTCTAAATCCATGAAGTCACTTTGCTTTGGGCTCCTACTGCTCCTGTGCCCACCTCTTTCTGGCTTTAACCCACTGAGTGATACAGCTCAGGTGATCTGTACAGAGACTGCGGTTGATGGTCCTCACCCATGCACCTCGCTTCACCTCTTAGTCCATCAGAGCTTCTGACTGGTCCCTACTCACTGCTTGGACTTTGCTAATTCATTCAGGCTGTGTCTTAAGGGATGAAGCAAGTGAGGGAGTAGTCAGGGAGAAATCTTAGAAGTCCCTTTAGAGATACTTTAATTACTGCAGTGTTTGTTGGATTAATGACTTGCTCTAAAATGAGACATGTTGATATAACAGAAAGGTGAAGAAGTGCCGTGGAATGAATTTCCACTCTTTGGCATGGCTCCTACTTTCTTTGGCTTTTATTTTCCTTTTCTCATCTAGCTCCTCTTGCTCTGCTCAAACAGACTTGTGAGAGGGTTATTAGAGGTTGTTTGCTTAGTACTACTATTATTATTATCTCTACTCATTACAGTTGCAAAGTACTTTCATGTCTGTGAAGCAAAATCCACAGCAATCGTTTCTTTGTCTTTCTTTCTTTCTGTTTTTTAACTCTGGGACCCAAGCTGTGGTGTGGAGGAAGGTGCTGACTGCAGCAGAACAGTTATACAGGGACCCCTGCTGCAAACCTCTGGTGATCCAGCACCTCCCACCAGTGTATTGTCCCAAAGGCCAGCACTTCAGCCACAGCATCACACTGCCCACTGGCAGCAAGCCACCATGGACACCAAACCCTCTCTGAGCACTTGCTCCCACAACAGAACTCCACAGGACAGGGAAATAGATCATTAAATACAACTTTATTGGGTTTCATTGTACAATTTTTTCTACATCTTCCTCCTTTCTTCTCTCTACCTTCCTATCGGTGTCTCCATCCTGTTTCATTGTAAACAGGGCAACTTTAAAGTTTGTTGGGCCCATTACCCAAACCAATTCCAGCCTCAGTTTCCCCTCTTATAGTTAGATCTGGTTCAGATTTTACACAATAAGCAACCTGTGATTTGTGTCTGGTTGGAGCAGAGCAGCTTTCGGATACTTTTCTTGCCCCCTCGCCGCCCCACTTGGCCTGTTCTGGGGGTCATTGCTGCCTTTTGAAAATCATTACTCAAACAGTTTAATATCTCAAGGTCAATGCAAAAAATGAGACACATAACAACTGAAATCCTCTAAAAACTTTGTGGGCACCAAAAATGTACCATTTTGTGACCAATTCACAGCACCCTTTTTTATTGGATGCCCTTTCGGTACTAGTACAAAGTCAATAAAGAGGCAACAGAACCATTACAGAACTGTTATTTTATTTGAATGTGTGAGAAATCAAAACATCATCATTATATACCCTCCTATTTCATTTCCACTGCATGGGCAATGTCACCCACTGATACAAAGCCAGG
Organism: Pezoporus flaviventris; assembly: GCF_033815535.1. Classification (NCBI taxonomy): domain Eukaryota; kingdom Metazoa; phylum Chordata; class Aves; order Psittaciformes; family Psittacidae; genus Pezoporus; species Pezoporus flaviventris. Next base: position 1,802,730 of record NW_026892677.1, on the reverse strand, counting down.
AGGTCTCAAATCCTCCATCGGTTAATTTTGACCTTAGGGCTGAGAAATGGTATTGATTTCTTGTATGTAACAATGAAATTTAGCGTTATATATGAGAAAAAGAGAGAGCTTGGGTTTAATTCTTTAATTTATACAATATAAAGTTCTTACAGTTCATTTTATTTAAAGCTTTAGTGTTTTATGAAGTACCTGCGTAAAGATAGCGACCACTTTGTCAATGATACACAGCAACTTTGTAAAAGTTCTTCTTACTGGTGGGACTTCAGGAACGTTCCTCCTTTGTATGCTTTTGTAGACTGTTTGCATACTCTGACTCCAGCCTGGGTGCTTTCTCTTCCTTTTCCTGTAAAACTTAGGGCAGGACATTGTATAATGACAAGTGACCAAGAGAGAGAGAGAGAGAAAAAAAAATCAATTTGTAATCTGATTTGAGGGTTTTGATTTCCTCTGATGAGTTTAAATTTCATTAAAAGCAACCTTATTCGAACATAAAAGAACTCCTTGAAGGGTAAAACAGGGAATTGTCTCAAAGAGTATAAAGAATCTCAACTCCTTTGTGCTATTTATTCACGGCATTAATTGTGAGGTCCAACAGGCGGTGTCGGTTGGCAGATGCACCATTATCGGCCCCACGATCTGCACGAGGAGGGGGGAAAAAAGGCACAAGGGCTCACATTCAAAACTCATCCTTTGGTGTATTGACACTTCAGTTATCAACAGCCCTTATTATCTGCTTAGTGGCAGATCGCAGCTTGCTGGTGACATAATAAGCTACAAATCACTGATGGAGCCTTTCTGCATTCTCCTAATTGTGTGTATTCTCTAGGAAAAAATTATCATTGGGGCTCTTGTCTTGATGAGAAATTGACGTTTTCTGGCGGAGCCTGGCGAGGACTATGTGGGGAGATAAGACTTATAGTTGTTTTAAAGGAGTGGAGCCATTCTTTGAGAGGCCTCTTTATTGCTCTAGTTGACCCACTTGATGAGTATGGATTTCATGAGGTCTTTTTCAGCATTTGAACTATAAAAGGTTCAGAATGACACCACCCCTTATAGACAAAAGATAACCTTGCCCTTTGAATATATTGATTCTTTATTAACTAGGCTGTTTAATGCAATGAAATGAGGCATTAGATTGAAGCCTATTTCAAGTGCTTTGAATAATCTTTAAAAGCTTGAAAGACTTTTAAAAGCTGCTCTGCAATAATTGGCATATACTTTTAGGGATTTTGTTCCTTCGCTTTGATTAAGGAATTTTTATCATCTTCCTATGCCTAAACTCACTGTAGCTGACACAACATATTTTCTCACCAGGGCTATTACCAAGTTACAGATAGGGATGTGTCATAGGTGGTGGATTGCTCTAGGACGTGGTGTTCCTAGCACAAAATCTATGGGTTTCCTCCTTTTGTATTTCCTTTGCATTGGAAGTTAGACAAACCATTTAGAGGCTCATTATTCAAGCCTTTGAAATAAACCTAAAAGAGAAACGCCAGCAGGCATCACACAGACTTTCATCCCTAAAAACCATCATATTTTTTAGGGGGATGCGTCTGATTATGCCACTGTTTAAACATGATACATAGATACACACTCAAAGAAGTGGAACAATTTTCAATACACAGTAATAATAACAATAATAATTCTAAGTGCTCTCTACTTTTAACATTTGTTTTCATCATACATAAAAATTATGGAAATACTGGAGAAGAAAGGAAACATAGTTAAATATCCTGGTTTTCCTGCTTTGTAAATTGTGGCTACAGTAAGCTGCACCTCCTCATCACACTCCATCACTTAACTGCTGAAACACAGGGTGATGAAGGAAAGAGTCCAGCATACAGCATGTCACTGGACAGTATAGACACATGCACAAGCACATACATTTACTTTGGAACTCAGAGTTTCTCAGTGCCCTCTCAAAGTTGTCAGCAGCCCTGTGATTAATGGCAGGATAAAAACTCACATAACAAACTCCCAGCCTTACCAGCATAGGTGCTGCTGTTGCTATGACTGCTGTGCACGGAGCCAGACCCATATTACTGTACAAATACCCTTCTTCAGTGTGGTCACACACGTGGCATCTGGAGTAAAGAACTCAGACCTGTACTTCAGGCTTAGCTTTGGAACTGTCTCCCACAGGAGCACCCTTTGACTAGGAGGCCAAGTCATCCCCAGCCCAGTGTATGTCAAGTACATTATATGTACATCATACATACTGCAATGTAGGGGACGAAATGTTTGTGTTCAGTCTTATAATTAACAAAAGCATTTGCTTCCTTATCAGCCTTGAAAGACACATTTGTCGACCTTCGGTGTCAAACCGCTGCATGGAAAATTTGGGTTGTGCTATGTTTAAAATACCTTTTCCTGTTTACAGACTTTTACAATATGATATGAAAATAGAAGAAAAATAAAAATAAAAATTAATGTTACCTTCACATTACCAAAAGGGTGGCTGAAGCACAGTTTGGTTAAATACTTCCCCGAGGCTGAGCAACAAGTCATTGCTGAGTTCCAGAACAGCGGTCTCCTTCCTCATCATCTTCAGGATGCATAAACCCACATATAAAGGGCTGTGCTTTTGCTGAACCAAGATGTAGCTTCGCATTCTGATGTTTAGAAATGAAACCCCCAGTGTTGCATTCTTTTGTTTTGTGTTTAGTCACTTTTTTTAATAATCAAACCAGATAAAATTACTAAAAAATGAAATTCACAGACAAGAAATACTTTAATTAAATATTGTGTAAAATGAACATTTTTTTATACAGTTAAATATATGAAAAAAATGTACAGATAAAACAATCTTATTGTAGGGTCTTTAACAGTAAAATCTACCATTTAGTGAAGCTTTCCGTCTGGAGACAATGAAGCGATGAGTGCATTGACTAAGTAATCTAAAACACAAACAGATTGCAGTTATGAAGAAACTTGCAGACTTTCTTAACATGTACAAGTGACCTCTTCTGTAGAGCAAAAAACCTTACTTAGACAAAATATAACGGAGGCAATTCAGTTCCAAAGTGACTTCTCAGGCTTTCCCACTTAGCTAAGCCTTATAGTTATCACACAGGAAATGCGCGCGGCATTCCTCAGCTGGGATTTGCTGTATCGTTCTTGTCAACCCTTCCATAAACGCTATGCTAAAATGTGCATATTTGCCCAGAAATTAACATAAAAAGAATTCAAAAATGATCCCTCCTTTTTGGTTCAAACTTTAATTCTGCTGCAGTTTGCAGCATGTTTTGCAGTGCTGCATTTGCAAACCATTTAGTGCAAAGGAAAAACAAAAAGAAAGGAAAAACAAAACTCCACGTTTCTCTCTATGGATTTGGCACCAACAGCCACGATACATGACGGAGGTCATTCCAGTTTAAAAAGTACAGTCACCTGTGGGTCTGTTACAAAAAAATTCCATAAAAAAACCTAATAAACCTAAATAAACCCCAACCATTTAAAAATTGTGCATGATCCCGATTGATTTCCCAGGAAACCTTTTGTCTGTTTTAAACAGTGCAGGGTTTGGGGGACTGCAGAGTGCAGCAGAAAAGAGACACATCAAGGAGTGACAGAATTGTACACCAGGTTTGTGCTTCTTTTTGTTTTACACCAGAACTCATCCAAATGAAGTAGTATTAACACTTGTGGTGTAAGCCTGTGATCAACCAGCACAAAAAAAGTTCTGCAAAGAAGTTCACTTTTAAGGCATCAGAGAAGTTAATGTGGCAAACATTTTTAATTAAAACGTCAGAAGTGAATTTATTTTAAACTTTAGGCCTCTGAATTTTTTTCCAGTAAACACAGTTCAGCTATGTGGCAAAGTCATGGGTGGCAGCTAAAAATGACGTTTTACAACCTTTTTTTAGGGGAAAAAAACAAAACAAAACAAAACAAAACAAAACAAAACAAAAAACAAAACCCTAAAAAAATTTTAAAAAGGGGGGGGGGAAAAAAAGAAGAAAACAAAAATAAAAATGCAACCACAAAATAGATTCATCTTTTCTGTGGCTGTATCACATGCACATATTCTACTAGTATTCATTACAGCCATGTGGCACGATTTGGATTTGACTATACAACGAACGACTTTTTTTTTTTCAAAAAGTATTTGTTCTGATAACTTAAAAATAATATAAAAATAAAGGATGAATTTGACTTTTCCTCAAAAATAATAAAAAAAAAAAAGGAAATTATGGAAAGTCTAAATTATAGCAACTTCCTGAAGTACAAATGAAATGGACGGACACCGATTTAAAGAAAAGCATGAAGGCAACGGTTCTTGGCTTAATGCTATTCTCAGCATCACAATACCAGGCCATGACAAAAACCAAGACATCCAAGGAAAAAAAGAAAAAAAAAAACAAAAACAAAACCCAAATGATGAAAAGCAATATACAAAATTTCAAAGATAAATACAATATTTATAGTTGATATGTTACAAAATAAAGTCCCTAAGTGACTGCAAGTGTTTATGTGAAAGAAAGTGTTGCGATGAATAAGACTATTTTATTCCTTACAGGCTTTCATAAGGAATAAAATCTGCTTTTCTAAAGGTTTTGAAGTGGATCTGAAAAAAAGTCAAGACAAGTGTATAAATATTTAGCTACAACTTTGGCAAAATCACAAAAGTCTACAATTTTATAACCACATACAAAACACATTAGGGGAGAAGGATCTAGAAGTCAAAAGGACAATTTTCTGGTACAAGAAACATAGACTTCACAGTAGCCTAAGAATGCAATAGTATACAGTGCTAGCAAAAGTTGAAAAAATGTTGCAGATCACACTTGCTTAACAGGAAGCTCTAGCAGTGGAAGTATATTTTTGTCTCTTTTTGTTTAACCAACAGACAGTAGCAATTCCTTTCTCTGTCAGTGTGCTTGTTGAAGGCAAGAGAATTCAATATCAAAGTTACAATTTCTAACTACAATAAGTTACAAAGTTCCATTTCATTAAGATGAAGTTAAGCAACGAGAAACCCTCCCGCGCCCACCCCGCTCCCCGGTTGTCGTGGTTTTATTTTCCTAATCATATATTTATCCCTTTTTTTTTTTTTTTTGCTTTTTTTTAACATTTTTTTTTCCAGTTTGATGGCTCATAACCTCCTTGGCCCCCTTTTTGTGTTTTTGTTTTTTATTCCACCACAAAAAAATATTTCACATTATAGAGATACACAACCATTGTGAATCTAGTTATGAGTACAGAAAAATGTTCGGAGGCATTTTTCATCAGTGTTTCATGATAATCAAAATGGTGCATCCACAAAGTTTCTCCCAACACATAGCAAGTACTAGACATAGCCAAGACGTAATCAGAAACTTTATACAAAATAGGCGTCGCTTTTTCCTTATTCTTCAGGACTGAGAAATGTGAAAATATGAGAAAAATTCAGTCAATAAAATGGAATTGTTCATGAAGAAGTAGGTTGTTTGCATGTAGATTCTTAATAGTTTAAATAAAATCTTTAAACAAAGTCTTTTTTTTTTTATTTTGTGGGTTGTTGGTGGGGTTTTTTTTTTGTTTTTTTGTTGTTTTTTTTTTTTGTAGCATTTCCATTTGCTGCTGATTCTGTGTGAAGATACTGTTTCCATCAGCATGTCTTAATATACTAAACTTGTCCCCTAAGCTCATCCTCTGAAGCTTGGTGCTACGGTAGGTAAACAAAAGTGACTTTACATTGGCGGGACTACAAGCCCAGACATAGCTAAAAGAAAAAGAGAAGAGAAAAATGAGCTGTTATTAACACGCTTGTGTAAAGGCATATTGGGTTCAAAGCAATCGCGATGCTCAGCACTGGGAGCGGGATGGGGCGGGCGGATGCAGACCTGGGTACCTCCACACCATGCCACGGCATCCTCTGACCAGGGGGCCATGGACACGTGCTTCTCCCAGTGAAATGCTCCATAAGGGCTTCATGGAGTGGGTTTTGGTGCACAGAGCATGCCAACACCAGCCACCACTTCATGACCCAGCATCCAGGTGGAAAACCTCCCATTTCCACAATTGTACTTGTGGTGACAGAGGGCTGAGCAAGTCAAGGGCTCTCTAAAACCAAAGCCAAACACCCTACACCCACTATCAACTCTGGAGGTCAAGCACCATAAAAAGCCATGAGATTAATACCCCTGATCAGCCACCTCCTGGTTTGTTAAACAGATAAAGACTGAGATGCCAACAAATACAGCTTTTTTCCTAGTTAACTCTTTGGTAGAAACTTAATTTAGACAGTCTTTAATTTTAGTGTTGTTTAATTTTTGCCATGATATTTCTCCTTAATTTATGTACAGCAGATATTAATAAATTTGTTCGTGTAGTGATGTGAACTTCAATTTCTCAGTTCATTAATTTCAACGATATTAATTTATTTCAGATTCGCTGTTGCAGCTTTACGGTTTGGAAGAGCTGGGTATGTACACATTCCATACGTCACACAACCTCCTACGGCAGCCACCAGGATTGCTTCAAGTGCTCAGGTGCCCCAGATGCTGTAGGCAGCTGTGTGAGCTTATGCCAAGGGAATTATGTATGGGACTGTCTCCTCTAAAACATGTCAAATGGTGCTCTTGAAACAGGTTAGTTTCCAATTATTCTACTTTCTTCCCCAATAAGATGTATTGCATACTCATTGAGATCAGCCCTGAGGACTTGGGGTGTTAGTCAATGAGATGCTCCCCGTGACCCAGGTTCAGTGTGCGCTTGAGCCTGGAACCTGCCATGTGCTGGGCTGCACCCCCAGATTGTGAGCAGGAGGTTGAGGGAGGGGATCCTGCCCCTCTGCCATGCTCTGGGGACCCCCCCCCTTCCCCCCTGCAGTCCTGATCCAGCTCTGGGGCAACAGCACAAGAGGAACATGGAGCTATCTAGTGGAAGGTGCTCCTGCCTGTGGCAGGGCATTGGAATTGGATGAGCTTTGAAGTCCGTTCCAATATAAACCAGTCTGGGATTCTGTGATTTTGTGAAATATGTCAAAATTGAAATGGAAGTTACAATTTTGCATAGTTTATAATGCTGCATGTTTTAAACCTAAATAGTGATAGAAGTTACAAAACTTAACTGGAGAACAGTGCATATATTAGCAGAGAACCTTTCAATCCAAAACATTTTGTTTCCTTATCATATTTCCCCTGCATCTCCTCCACTCCACGCTACATTAGCCTGGGCCAGCAGATGACCTAGCTCTGTGGTTAGACTTGCTGAACCAAGTGCTCTCTTGGTTGACTCCTGTGAGTTTACACCACATCGGGCATCCCCAGACAGGTTGAGTTACATGGGGTGCACCTGATCGAAGGGCCATGGAAGATCATTTTGAGGTGCCGTTATGCTGCAATACAACCATCAGCTGCCCTGGATGTCAAGATCACCACAAGTCAACCCAAATACAGGGTTATCTTTTCTGGGTTATGTTCAGCAGGGATCGGGCATTGCATTCTATGTCAAGGTGAGACATGAGGTCCATTTGTCAGAGCCGGCTCAAGACATGTTCTGCCAGCAAAGTGCTAAAGTCCAGGTCTGATCCAGACATTTGCTTCTTCAAAGAGCAACTTAGCAGGAAAACAACCCAGATTTTTCTTCCAGAGGCTGTATAAATACCTTCATAAATAGCACATCATTACTTGGTACTGAGACCCTGCACATCTTAATCACACATTTATCTTAATCTCATGTTTTGCTTCTGCTGTGTGGATATTTATATTGTCTGCAGCTTGCTTTTATGGGTGGGGGGTGGGAAAGTCTGAATTCTTTAATTTAAGCAATTTAGTCATTTTTTGTTGAATTCTATCTGTGGCACAATGGGAGGGGGGTGCAAAACTGGTGCTCCAAACATCTCTTTCACTATATATTTTAGCAGCAACATTTGACAGCTGTGAATTCCTGCTGTGCAAACTGATACCAAATGCCTTCTAAAGAAAAATGGGGTGGCTAGTTTTTTAATAATAATTGTAATAGTTTCATCCAAGGGAAGAGCAGAAAATTAAGCAGGATGCAATTTTAAAGGAATATCGAGAACCTTTTGCTCTGTATTAGAGTCATAAAGCTTAACCAGAGAGCAATATCTTTCACAATCTATAGAAAGTAAATTACAATTGAAAACCAAGTTTGAGCACACCTTGTAGTTGCAACTTTGCAGCAAGCCAGCACTTTCTCACTAAAAACATTTTTTTATACTTCAAGTGTCCATTGTTTTAAACAGGAAAAAGCCCTTTGCTCTAAGGAACCCGTACCCTAGCATCCTGCTCTTAAACAAAAATGGAAGCACTTCACTTTGTGGTCATAGACTATGAAATGGAAGTCATACAGAGTTAAAAAGAACGTGGCTTTTTGGATAAGGCCCAAAGGCCTCCTTTTGTAGACATACAGGAGGACAAAATGGGATAGGGATTGGAGTAACCTGCTCTAGTAGAAGGTGTCCCTTCCTGTGTCAGGGGGGTGGAACTGGATGAGATTTAAGGTCCCTTCCAACCCAAACCATTCTATGATTCTATGACAGAGTGAGGTATCTCCTCTGCGAGATAAAGCTTCCAAGTTTTGATCCTAATGAGGTTATCAGTTGGCTGAGGATGGATGCGCAGCTGGTGGGTGGCACACAGGCACATCAAGAAAGACCATGTTAGCTCTGGCTGGCATTGCCTGCACCCTGACCTGTCTGAGATTTCTCTTTTATTCTTTTTCTTCATAACTCCTGTCTTGGATCTCTTTAGAACAAAAGTGAATCCCCCTGTTGGCTATAGACCTCTCTATGCTCATACTTTGGTAGTCCTAAAATGCAGAATGGCTTTTTGAGGACATGCTTACTAGCAGCAAGATCTTGCTTCTGGAGTGGTGGGCTTAGGTGGTCCTGATGCTTAGGGTGATGTTATGACAAGCCATAAGTCCTATCACCTCAATCTCTTTTTTAAACTATGTTAGGAGAAGAAACAGTCCAACTGAGGTCCAGATGGACTTTTGTAGTTCTGCTCCTGCTTTCTCTCTATTTTAGAAGTACCAAGAACAGCATTTTTCCAAATACAGACAAATCCTACCATGGTTTCCCCAGCAAGGATCAGTGTGATTAACCCCTGTAAAAAGACTACTTGTGTCTGCAGAGCTGTCACATGTTGGGTTTGGCCATGCTTTCATCTGACTGACTGCACAGTGATAACAAACCTTCATAGGAAAAACGGGGCTGCCCAGCCCCATCATGTTGGTATGTGATGCCTTGTCATAGCAGGGTCCACCAGCTTCCCTGAAAAACGCCTATCTAGTTGTTATCTCAGAACAGAGCGTATGTGGGGAAAGGTAACACAACCAGCAATGAGAGGGAGGATATTCTGTGCTGTGGTTAAAAAAGCATGTCATCCTTTCCTATCCAGATTCATAAACTGCAGGATTTACCTTAGGTACAACCACAGTGACCACCAGCTCTTCCTTCTGTCTTAGCTTGTCTGAATGTATGTGACTATTCCTAACAGTGCAAGCTCCTCAGCTGTCACTCAGCTCCATCACATCCTGCTGTATAATGAGTTTGCACACTTGAAGATCACTGAAAAACTTTGGCTGCTTTGGACTGCAGCTCTTGAATTCCAGATTTTAATTTAAGGTAGAAAATGGGCTGAGCAAAAAACTCTCAAGCTGCTTGTACAGCTCAGAAAGCAAGTAATTAAACTTTAAAAAGGGGTCAGTGTTAAAAAATGACTAAGAAAATAGGAAAAAGGAAGCAGAAACTCCTAAATAACTGTACGGGTGAAACACAGCATAAACAACAGTGATGAGACATTGGCACAGGGTGCCCAGAGAAGCTGTGGCTGCCCCATCCCTGGCAGTGCTCAAGGCCAGGTTGGACACAGGGGCTTGGAGCAAGCTGCTCTAGTGGAAGGGGTCCCTGCCTGTGGCAGGGGTTGGAACTGAATGAGCTTTGGGGTCCCTTCAACCCAGTTCTTGTCTGTGATTCTATGAAATTCATCCCTGTCTTGCCACTCAGTTCTGGCTGTATTTCAGTTCCAGGCATTGGTTGAGATAGGTGAGGACAAGCTGACGGAAACATTGTCAACCTGAAGCCTTTCATGGGTTTGGTCTGAATTAATTCAATGGCTCTAGCTGGATATAATGATGGTGGCTGTCTGCTATGATGCTAAAGGAACTCACCGCAGGTATGTCAGATGTGGTTTGATTTTCTCCTCAGCCCAAGGGAACCTGCACCCCCATATTTTACCCTTTGCCAAAGTACCCTCTCACAATGTGGAGCATCATCTCATGATGTGCTGCGCTACTTTGCATGAATAATTCAACTTTGTGTCACAACCCTGGCACTCAGTGCTTTAACTACCAGACTAGAAAGATGTTCTTGCTATTTCTCTGGGTCATTTTGTTCAATACAGAATGATTTGGTTTAGTTCCTTTAGATAGGTGAGGAAAACATAACAATTTATATTTATCTATTAATGTTTAACACTTCTATTTATTTTCAGTTTGGCTGCTGAACCGAAACCCACCACTTTTGCACATCCCTACATCTGGATGCATGTGTTTCAGAAGGTCTGAGTGTTTGCAGGGTACAGACAGCCTGGTGAGGGAGTAGTGCAGGTCCCAGGGGCATCTAACCTGGAGCTATAGCAGCACCCACGGGATGCTAGACTTCGTTAGGGATGACAAATGGATTACAGCATCTTAAAATCAGAGTTGAAGGGACCATTAGACCTTCACTGGGCTGTCTGAGCATGTAAAAAGCTTAGTCCAAAGCTGGGCTGGTCCTCAGCCTAACAGCTAACTTCACGACCTATTTAGGAAAATCAGCATTAGTTGATTCAAAGTCGTCTACTGGGCATTTGTACAAAAAGCATTTTATCCCTGAGGGTGGAGATGGATGGTTACTGAGGCCCTGGGGAAGTGCCAAGGGAGATTGGGTGCTCAGTGCAAGCATTTGGCCTGCCCAGTTCTTCCGAAAACCCCACTTTGCAGCAATCCAGACCTTTTAAGCACCTGAAAGCTTGACTATGTGATGGGAAGCCCTTTCTTTACATACTGAAATTACAGAAATTCAGATCATTTTCACTTAGATCTTGAAACAGTCTTATTTTTCAGAGTAAATCAATATCAACAGGTTAGTGAGGATATTAAAATATATAAATATATAAAAATTCCTGCTACAGAATAGCTGCCTCAGATTTAAGCCATGTGTTTCGATTTTTATTGTTAAGAGTTAATATTACTTTATTTACTTTAAATTTTGTATTTTATTTCAGTATTTAATTTTTATACTAATGTCTTTTTATTAAAAGAAGAAAATAAAACATTGCATATTTTTATAAATTTATAATCTTTTCTAAGAGTATTGCTTATTCCTTTTCTAGGTATAAGCAATAGTTTAGTTTTCTGCTTAAAGTAACATAGTAAAGCCTTCACTAAAGGTCTATGCAATGACAAAAAATGTTCATCTAATTATTCTTTTCTTTAACTTCCCTCTTACTGTAAGATTTCTGTAGCTGGATGCTCTGCCCCTCACTGACCTGAGTGCACAATAAGCTCTCAGGTGCTTCTTTGGGCCATGGACTTAATAACAAGATACAGCTTTTGAGATGCTGGTCTCAAATGGCCTGGATTTTGGGTGGACAAGCAATTCTGTGGGATCACATCTCTCCAAAGTGCCTTAAATTGGATACCACAAAATGCAGATGTCCAGAATTAGTTTAGCAAATCAAGATATCCGTCTTTATCTGTTTGCCTGTGAGTGCTCATGGTATTAGAGATATTGTGGTAATACAAAGAATAAATGACACTGAGCTACCTTACATCTTAACTAAGAAAGTCAAGAGGAGGGACTTGACTCCAGGGTAAGAGTGTCCACAACCCTTTCTGGTATCAATGGGATTTGAAGTGCTTCAGTTTACTGCCCTGTGCACCGAGGCTGAAGATTTGTAAAACAGAGGCAAACAAACCTTTTCCAGGGCTCTAATGCATCTGACAGCATTATCTTCTAAATGTTAAAATATGCCATAAAAAGGAAGGCTTCTTTGTTCATATTTTTATTCTTCCACCAAACGTATACTGTATCGCACTTCCTCCTGCCCCACTCCCAGCAGGTGACCACGGGAATTCTGCAACTGATTTACAAATGGTTCATTACACTACCCACACCAAATCACACCGAGTAAAAAACGCAGAAGCTTAAAATTGCCTGCCTTAATTAAAATATTTAGTTGCTCATTTAGGGGAGTAACCCCTCAAACACCACAATAAGAATGAGTTGGGACCAACAGAGCATGCAAACTCACTGCACAAGGGGCTGGCTAGTCCAAGGGAAGGTTAGTTCACCAAGTAAGAGCTTAACCTGATTTACAGTTCACCAAGTAAGAGCTTAACCTGATTCGTACTAATTTGACATATATTAAAGCAACTGTTGCATCCAATATGAAATGAGGAAATCACATCACGGCACACTGGAATGCTGCTGGTTTTAAGCATCCATAGAAATGTGTTCTGATAACATACATGAAACTTCTAAGGAGATACAAACTTACTTTAAAATTTAAGGCACAAATTCCTAAGGGAAAATGCCACAAAATCAACCAGTGTTTCTTCTAATGTAAGTATTAAAAACGAACTAAGATTTGCTTAAAATCTCAGTATACCATTCCCACTACCCTACTTCTTCTCCTGCTTTTGCATCACTACCAGAGCACCAGAAACCTAAAGAACCAAAAATAGCCAGGTACCTTTCTCCAAAATAAACTGATCAAGGCTCGAGTGTATGCACCAAAAAAAGCAATACACAGGAAATTGAGAGAGATCCAGCTCACCTTGAAGTCCATTTCCATTTGCACTGGTGCAAGATGGTGGAGGAGAGGCTTGGGGCCTGACAACGGGAGCAAAGGCGCTCTTTTGTTTCACTGCAGAGATGACATTGGCAGGTGAGAATGAGAAAATGCCGTGTGTACTGCTACAGTTTGAAGGGAGGGTGACCGAAGAGGCTGCCATGGTAGGGCTTGACGGCACTACTGCAATAAAGCAAAAATAATCAGGACTCAGATTGAGGTTTTCACGGCAAACACGGAAAAAGAGAGTGATAGGGCCTTGCCTCTTAAAATATATATAGGTATATATATATTATAAAAAAATATATATAAAAGAAAAAAAATGAAATGCCTTGGCTTGGCCACTCTCTGGATAACAGGCAAACTCTTTTGTGTTGGACTTTTCTTACAAATTGTGCAGTCCAATTTTGTCTTTTTTTCTCTATCTGAGATTGTATTATGGCACAAACAGATCAATTTATTATAGTCATTTTTACGTCCAGCCTCCAGAGTCACCCCTCCTTTTATCCAGTAGCTCACAATAGAGGAAATCAAAACAATGCAAGTATTTGATTTTTGTAGTAAATATGAATCTATATGATGATGTGTTACCAAAAATAGACACTTACTGCCATAAGGAGAGTTAGCTGAGGAGCCATTAAGAAATCCAGGGGAACCTGGTACACCTAGATTGGGCATGCCGGCATTGCCATATCCATTCATGCTATTGCTGACTGTGTTGTAATTGGACTGCTGAGGAGTACTGCTGGGAACATATCCTCGCGGGGAAACACTGCTTGTGTTGCGACTGTAACCTACTGTGTTAGAAACCCCCCCACCCCAAAAAGATCATGTTATTTTATAATATAGACTTAGGGCTGGGGGGTTTCCTCATGCAGCATATATTACACAGTTTTAATTGATTGCACAGCTTTGCTCTAAGTTGTCTCTTACTGCCCTATCAACTCTTGCAGTTTGAGATAACCTTATCACGCCAACCCTACTTAAATCATCTGCGAGCACTCTATGTTGTCTCTCCTCTTAGCACAGACAGCCAACAAAAGCTCTCTTCGATCCAGCTGTGTCAGGTGCCTTCACGTTTGTCTTTAGGAGCAATTATCAACAGGCTCAAGTCCTGCTTTGTACCAACACACTGAATGAACTTTCAGCCTCTCCAGGCCTTCAAATGCCAGAGCTGACAAGAAAAACTTTTTTTGTTGCATTGATTTACTTTAAAAGGCTGTTTTGGGGTCTTCATTTTATGATTGATATTTTTATACTAACAGCAGGCTCGTACTTGCGTAAGGTGTAGCCATCAGTGAAAACTAATTCAAGATCAAGTTCAGAATTTTATAAGGCTTATTAGCTTGGAAATGCATTAAAAGACAATCTTTTTAGAAGAGGAAACATAGCAGAATCAGGATTTTAAACAACAATTTGTTCCTATCTGAGCAATCAATTTGATAATTATGTTGCAAGCAAAAAAAAATACGGGTTTGAGCAGAGCTAATAATCCTGTTTCCCTCCTTTCATTAGTATCAAAATTAATTTTAAATGCAATATGCCACATGCATTTTCAATTACAACAGGTAAATTAAATCAACTATTACTTTTATTAGTAACATATATGTCACACGTGCCTATAAACAAAGTATTCTAAAATCACAGACATCAAATTAGATTTATCTGTGTAAATATTCCAAAAGCAGGTGGAGATACCGAGACATAATTGTTCTCTAAAATAACACACACTTTGCATATTTACTGTGAATAATAAAGAGCTTTCTACACTGTTTGTTGTTTTTTTTTTCCGCTGGAGATGCTTTATGATAACAGTAAACGAAAGAACAGGAAGAATTAGATATTACGAGAAAGTTAAAGGCGGCATTTCATTACACAACTAGACATACGACTACAGGGAGAAAAAGAGGTAGAGCGCAGCAGTGACACCAGCTCGGATTAATAGGGACTGGCCAAAAGCAGGCAAGAACATGATTAACTCTTGAAATGCCACCTACCTTGGTCGTTGGCTTGCGAGGTTTCGGACACATTCACTGCGAGCTGGCTGCTGAAGGAGTTGACTCCCATCATGCCGGTGTGAGCGGGAGTGTTGGCTAGAGTGGGGATCTGGTTGTGGTTGCGTGGCACGCTGTATAACGCCTCAGCAATGTCAGCTGCTCGTTTCAGGATGATTTCCTGCAAGGATAAAAAAACAGAGGATAATTTGCACAAATATTCCAATATTTGGGATATTGCAATATGGCAGTAACGTTAACGATCCACAGATTGATGGGAAATTATAGGGAGGGTGGGGGTTTTGCTGCTTGTTGCAGCTACACCTTCTGTTCTCCTTCTTACGTACCGGAGCACTTTGCAGTTTCATGTCAACACGGTAAGTATAAAGAAATAAAGAAATTAACATAAGATTACAGTTTAGTGCTGCAAGTCATGTGAAAACAGTAA